>NC_000068.7:78940333-79105333 GCF_000001635.26 Mus musculus
AATAAGGTAGAATTAAAAAGAAAAAAAACTTTCTATGGAAGCCATACTGTGTCACAGTGTGTCACACAGTCTACCCCTTTGTCCACACAGCTTTACCTGCAAATGTTCATTGCAATGAGTCATTGGCCACTTTCTAACTAATATAGGTCCTCTTTCTATCTGGATTATAGTTCTAAATGTGCTGAAATTCATCAAAACAATGACTGTCTATGCCTACTGTCTGTAAAAGAGATAATTGTGATCTCTGAGGAATGATCTGAAACAGGCTTTCATTTTCTTTTCTTTTTCTTTTTTTCTTTTCTCTTCTTTCTTAAAGAATATATGTGGTCTTGCTGGGCAAAGGATTATTGATGTCCATGCTAGAATATAAGGGCACATGAAGGAACAAGGTCATTTCCTGGACTTTCACGTATGTCAGTCAGCTAATTTGTTCCCATAGGAAAGTGTGTACAATCAAAGGCTTTGTGACATTCTGATGCAGAAACCCCTGTCAGATGTGGAGGGATATGTGAGGATGTTCTAATTCACAGACACAATAAGCATACAGGCCGAATAAGGTCAAAGGCAACTCGTAAAGCTAGGTGTAAGAAACAGAGTATGTAGACTTGGTATTTAGTGAACTAAGGGCCACAGAGATGGGGCTGAGTCTCAGAATTGCTATTATGAATAGCAAGCCCATGGAAGAATCCTCATGGAGAGGTGAGCAAGAAACAGAGACAGAGTGAGAACTTGCTACCACTGAGTATTGCCATATATAAGTGTGGTTGCCTTGAGTCCTTTCAAAGTCCCAATATAAAAGCTTTGACACTGTTATAACACTAAAGTGAAAAAAAAAAAAAACCCTGGAACTTAAGATCTGGACCATAACTTATAAGGCCAGAAGGTAACCAGGCTCATAATGAACACCCTAATAATTTGGACACTGTTTACACTGCCAGTGCTCTGCCCTGAAGGGAAAACCAGGCAGAATCTCCTAGTAGCAACTGCACCAAAACATGACAATTACTACAAGATTACCATGCCTGCAGCAGCCTACCCAGATGCACTTGACCAAATGCTGAATATTTAGTGGAACCTAGGCACATCATTCACTCTGCACCAAAAATATAGCACTGGAATGATTTGTCTTGTTAATTTTAGGTTTGATCACACAGAAGGCAAATGTCAACCTTTCCTAATATCGTGGTAAGTGTAAGACATAACCCATCCTTCTGGGTTTTTTAAATTATGAGTCCCTTTTAGCTCGGGCAGTTTGATTGACTGCCTTTGAGGCCTGGCTGGCTCAGGTCCTATGGGGGAAGAAGGCTCATCTGCATCTTTTCTACTTCTCACTGCAGACACAATGGAACCTACACCATATAAGACCAAAAGCAGTGTTTCTTTTTTTCTTTTATTTTTTATTATATATTTTCTTTTATTTACATTTCAAATGCTATCCCGAAAGTTCCATATACCCTCCCCCTGCCCTGTTCCCCTACCCACCCACTCCCACTTCTTGGCCCTGGTGTTTCCCCTGTACTGAGGCATATAAAGTTTATAAGACTAAGGGTCTCTCTTCCCAGTGATGGCTGAGTAGGCCATCTTCTGCTACATATGCAGCTAGAGATACAAGCTCTGGGGGTGGGGGGGTATACTGGTTAGTTCATATTGTTGTTCTACCTATAGGGTTGCAGACCCCTTCGGTTCCTTGGGTACTTTCTCTAGCTCTTCCATTGGGGGGCCCTCCATTGCTGGTGAGATTGCAAGCTTGTACAACTACTTTGGAAGTCAGTCTGGTGGTTCCCCAGAAAATTGGACATTGTTCTACCAGAAGGGCCAGCAATACCTCTCCTGGGCATATACCCAGAAGATGTTCCAAATGGTAAGAAGGACACATGCTCCACTATGTTCATAGCAGTCTTATTTATAATAGCCAGAAGCTGGAAAGAACTCAGATGTCCCTCAACAGAGGAATGGATACAGAAAATGTGGTACATTTACACAATGGAGTACTACTCTGCTATTAAAAACAATCAATTTATGAAATTCTTGGGCAAAAGGATGTATCTGGAGAATATCATCCTTAGTGAGGTAACCCCATCACAAAAGAAGTCACTTGATATGCACTCACTGATAAGTGGATATTAGCCCAGAAACTTAGAATACCCAACATACAATTTGCAAAACAAAAGAAAATCAAGAAGAAGGAAGACCAAAGTGTGGATACTTCATTCCTCCTTAGGATAAGGAACAAAATACCCATGGAAGGAGTTACAGAGACAAAGTTTGGAGCTAAGTCGAAAGGATGGATCATCCAGAGACTACCCCACCCGGGAATCCATCCCATAATCAGCCACCAAACCCAGACACTATTGCAGATGCCAGAAAGATTTTACTGAGAAGACCCTGATATAGCTGTCTCGTGTGAGGCTATGGCAGTGCCTGGAAAATACAGAAGTGGATGCTCACAGTCAGCTAAAAGCAGTGTTTCTTAAAACACCATCCAACGATTCATCACTTGAGTTGCTAATACAGCAATGGCCGGGCCTACTCAAAGTATTCTGGAGCAGCATTACAAAATGGCTTGGGAGTCTACTGTGTGTGTGTGTGTGTGTGTGTGTGTGCCTGTGCGTGTGCCTGTGCCTGTGCCTACATACACATTCATTTGTCTGTGAATGTGGCTGTGCACATGCTAAGGGCTGCACGTGGAGGTCAGAGGATAACCTCAGGTGTCAGTCCTCACTTCCTACCTTGTCCGAGTCAGTCTCTTTGCTGTTTGGCTGATGCATTCACCAGACTAGCTGGTCCACGAGTTTTCCGTCATTCTCTTGCCTCTACCTCCCATAGGACTTCTATATTACATATGCTCACACTGTATGTCCTTATTTTACATCGGTATTGAGGACTCACATTCAGATCCTCATTCTTGTGTGGCAAGTACTTTTTATACCCATTTCCTTTTCTCCAATCCCAGGAGTCTACTTTTAACACTCAAAATGATTTCCATACACATGAATGTTTAAAACAAGTGGCTAACATAGAGACAGGCTATTTTTTCAAATACAATGCTATACGACATCAGAGGTTTTCCTTCCAGAGTTACAGACCAGAAACACCCCCAGTGGTTTTCTCCCACTGTTAATGGTTTATTTTTTATTCTTTGTAGTCTGAAATCAGGATACAAAAATAAGAAAACTGTCATTTTCACTTATTAAGAATCCAGATGTAGTTAAGACATCTATATTATTCTGACAGCCTCATAATGGAATCCTCCTGGGGCTTAGAACTCAGAGCAAGTTATTTCACAAAACACCAGGGTTCAACCCTTCATGGCTTATCCATTTTAAATTTTGGTAATGGCAATCTGCAGTAATTTCTGATGGAATTAGCCAAGAGCACTTTTCTCCCGAAAAATGTACTTGTACTATGTCTGGTTAATGTCATCCCAGTACAAGACTTAGTCAATGAAAACCAAAAAGTGTCTTGTAGGAAACAGATGTTCACTGGATGCTCTGGTTTCTTATCCAGTATCATAGGCAACTGAAGGTGAGTGGCTGACACAAAGTAGAGCGAATTATTTGTAGGGATGGCTTGTTGGTTCCACTGCACTTACTGTTTGTAGAAATCAATACAATAATTGATTCATTTCATGTAGTTAAAGGCTTGGCTGTTGTTAATTGGAGAACCCATTAAAAATATGTTGTTTCCAGGAAACTGTGTGAGCAGAGACTCCTTAGGAAGAGCCAGTCATATTCTTTGATAAATAAACACAATAGTTAGTTGTTCTCACTGGTGGAGGCTACCTTTGCTCTCTAATATTAAATTGTTTGTGGTTTATAATGAAATTGGATTAGTATTTATTATCCACCGTGTCTCACAATTAGTGTATAATTTCAAGGAAATAACCATATTATATGATTTTCAGCAAAAAATCCTCTGCTTTAAATATAGAAAGGTGAAGCCCCCAGACACATTCCTTTCTATTTACCTCTTCCACATCAAGCAGCAGTACTCATTCTTGTCATTAACTAGCAAATTACTGAATTAATTAGTCCCTTCCCCGAAAAAGCTTGGAGTCATTTTAGAGGTCAAAGGTTGCATATCTTATTTCACAGTCCTTATGTAGATGCCTGCACTGGGTCTGCTCTAGAAGATTCAGACATACATGAAAGAGAAACTCAGAGGGCCCATCTCTCACTGTCAAACGATTTGCTACTCAGAGTTTCGAGAAGGGAAAAGTTACTGCCTTTAGTTGTGAGTTGGGTTCCAGTAGTGTGATGGTTTGTACATGCTCAGCCAGGGAATGGCACTTTTAGAACGTGTGGCCCTGTTGGAGTAGGTGTGTCCTTCTTGGAGTAGGTGTGTCACTGTGAATGTGGGCTTTAAGCCCCTCATCCTAGCTGGCTGGAAGTCAGTATTCTGCTAGCAGCTTTCTGATGAAGATGTAGAACTCTCAGCTTCTTCTGCACCATGCCTGCCCGGATGCCACCATGTTCTTACCTTGATGATAATGGACTGAACTTCTGAACCTGTAAGCCAGCCCTAATTAAATGTTGTTCTTATAAGCGCTGCCATGGTCATGGTGTCTGTTTGCAGCAGCAAAACCCTAACTAAGACAAGTAAATACTTTTGATGAATGGTCATACAGATGGCCTTGGTTAAACTCAATGGATCACAAAACCAAGCCAGGAGCCATGAAACTGGGAAAGGAATTGGTATGGGTTGGGGTGTCTGTAGGCCTAAAGGTGTCTGTGGGCCTACAGGAATGAGAGGGTATTAAGGTGGGAGCAATCATAAAAAATTATTTACATGTGTAAGGCTTTCAGATACCGCAATCAACAAAATGGATTCATATGAAAAAATTTTAAAATGTCATCAAATAAATTATAGGGGTTTCTCCTAAGGATTAAAAATTAGGGTGAGGAGAGTAACTTTGGCCTGAGCAATCAAAGATGACTTCCTGGATGATGGAGCCCTGAGTCAAACCTTGTATTAAAGAGTTAATTAAAGAGCAGGAGGTCGAATGAGGTAGTAGTGGTGGCTCGAGTGATAATGATGCACGTATTTGGTAGATTTACTTAAAACAGTGACAGGAGTATGTGTGTTTGAAGAAGAAATAAGATTGGTGAGTAAATGCATTGAAAATGTGTAGATTCCCTGGGACTTGTCCATGACACCTCTGTCCTAGGGACTTAAAAAAGTATGTTCTTAGCTGAGCAGTCATGGCACATGCCTTTAACCCCAGTACTCAGGAGGCAGAGACAAGCAGATCTCTGAGTTGGAGACCAGCCAGATCTACAAAGCCAGGACAGACAGAGCTACACAGAGAAACCCTATCTTGAAATGGCCAAAAGCCAACCAACCAAGCAAAAATGTTCCTAATAAAGAAAGTCCATGTATACATAGGAGAGCCTTTCAATGTGCACAGACTTGTCAATCAGGATGAAGTTTCAGAACATCCACACGCTGTCCTCTCATCACCTTGAAACCTGAGAATTCACTCGTTCTTCATCTGACCTCTCTCAAGGCAGCTTTTGAGCTTTTGTTTTTCTGTTTTTTCTCTTCTTGCTTCTCTTTCTTCTACCTTTACTCATTTATTCATCTTTTATCCAGTTAAGTACAGAGAGAGAGAGAGAGAGAGAGAGGACAAGAACCCTTCCCTTGTGCAAAACAGCCATTTGTCTTTATGATGTTTTTTGTCACTGACCTCTGCTCTGCACCATGATGCGCCAAGTGGCCAAAGTATGTTCATAAATGAAGAGAATTCTCCTCCTCCTAAGAGAAATTCCGGTGCTGTTAAAATCTCAAACATTTAACCCCATTACCCGTTCAGTGAAGAACAAATATATTTTCTCAGCTTCCCTTATCTTTCTCCTATAGATGGAGTTTGTACTAAAGAGACCTTCCACCTGCATTCTACTCCCTCTGCCCATGGTGGTTGCTCTATTTCTCAGAGATCAGTGCCTTGTCTCTCCTTCTCCTTTCTCCCCTTTCCCTCCTCTGAGATGTGAGTGAGATATTAAACTCACTCTGTCAGGAAGAGTCACCTTAAAACCTGATGTTCTTTAAATTGCTCCCTGGAAGCAACTAATACTCATTACTATTTAATGGCTTCCTGTCCAGTGTAATGTGGGTTTTATATTCACATACATGCTCTTATTTAATTATCCTCATAGGCATATGAGAGGCAATAATCGTCCCCATTGTGATAGATGCAGGAATACAAGATTAGAGGGATGAAATAACAGATCCAAGACAAGACAGCAAATTCCAGACAGTGGGGATTTGAAACTGTGTTTTCCAGTGTTTGAAAGTAGGTTGATCTAATTCTTTCCTATTTTCCATCGCTTAAGCTTCTTCTTAACATTTTATTTCAGTGTGTGACTCAACTAAAAAGATTTATCACTAGATTATTGTGAAAAGTTTCCCCAAATTGAAATTTAAATCTTTCAACAAGCATGCCTTGCTAATTAACCCTTATGTATCTGTGTTTATGGAGAACTTCTTGCCAGTTGATTTTCCCATTTTCTAAGGCCTTCTTACCAACATGCTCCGATTTACTTAGTTCAAATTCAAATGCATTTTGGCATCCATGTTCATTCTTTGCATGTTTGTACATAGTATGGAAGATAAATCGAATCCCATCCTCTCTCTCCTTCTTCCTTCCACACCCACATGGGCCTGTTTTGTAATTTAATTTTAAGTCATTGTTTTATGTCATTATGAGGCTGGCAAGTCCAAACTGCAGTGACTTCCAGCAGGCTGGATACTCAGAGAGAATCATCGCTCGAGTCTGAAGATACTTTGGAAGCATAATTCCTTCTTCCTCGGGGACACATCCATCTATGGTTCCCTACTGTGTTGAGCTGGTGAGAGAGGCTTCCGATACACTGCAACATGCCTTTCTCAGAATCTACTGATTTAAATGTCAGTCACACCACAAAAAGACCTTCCCAGAGCATCTGAACCTATATGTGATCGAATGTCTGGGAACAGCAATGTAACTGTAGTGCTTAACGAATTCCACCATCATAGCTACTTACTGTTGAGCTTCTTCTTTTATGTAAGTATCTACCTGTGTGTGCAGACAAATACCTGCAAGTATACATGTTAGACTCTTGACTGGAGAGGAGCAATGGGGCCCTTTGGTTGTGAGGAAGCAGGAGATACTTGTATTTTGAGTAGGTTGCTCTTTATTGGTCAAGTATTTTCAGAAAGAACTGTAATCCCCATTACTTCTATTTTCAAGTTGGTTTCTATGTAACATCAGTGTTTGGTTATAGTGAAATTGAACTACCAAGCTCGTGAGACATCCCCAGGCCTCTGTTGTGCTCCTTACCATACCTTCTCTCATTTTCCCTCATCACATTCTCCTCAAATCATCTCACATTTGGTGGAAGAAATGCACTCAGTGTTGAATCATTGATACTTTAAACACCTTCTAAAGCAAGGCAATATAGAATACTAATTCCATTTCTTTTCCGTTTCAAAAAGGAACTTGATAATTTTACTAAATTTGCTAATTTTATTTTGATCTCTGTTCTTATTGTGAACACATTTCCAATATATTTGCTAGAGCTCCAAACTTCTCCTGGTGTGTTTTGTGTGTGTGTGTGTTGTATTTTATGCAGGTTCATGTGTGGTGCACATGTGTACATGTAGGAATGCATGCATATCCATGTAGGCTCCAGTCTCTGACTGGACCTGGAGTTCACTGATTCAGCTAGGCTGGATGACCTACGAGCCCCAGGGATCAGCCATCCCTACTCCAGCCTTGGGGCTATAGTCAGAAATGTAACTGCAGCCCAAGCATGAAGACCAATGTTTGTGAGTTTTTTTTTCATTTTTTATTAGGTATTTAGCTCATTTACATTTCCAATGCTATACCAAAAGTCCCCCATACCCACCCACCCCCACTCCTCTACCCACCCACTCCCCCTTTTTGGCCCTGGCGTTCCCCTGTACTGGGGCATATAAAGTTTGCAAGTCCAATGGGCCTCTCTTTCCAGTGATGGCCGACTAGGCCATCTTTTGATACATATGCAGTTAAAGTCAAGAGCTCCGGGGTACTGGTTAGTTCATAATGTTGTTCCACCTATAGGGTTGCAGATCCCTTTAGCTCCTTGGCTACTTTCTCTAGCTCCTCCATTGGGAGCCCTGTGATCCATCCATTAGCTGACTGTGAGCATCCACTTCCGTGTTTGCTAGGCCCCGGCATAGTCTCACAAGAGACAGCTACATCTGGGTCCTTTCAATAAAATCTTGCTAGTGTATGCAATGGTGTCAGCGTTTGGATGCTGATTATGGGGTGGATCCCTGGATATGGCAGTCTCTACATGGTCCATCCTTTCATCTCAGCTCCAAACTTTGTCTCTGTAACTCCTTCCATGGGTGTTTTGTTCCCAGTTCTAAGGAGGGGCATAGTGTCCACACTTCAGTCTTCATTCTTCTTGAGTTTCATGTGTTTAGCAAATTGTATCTTATATCTTGGGTATCCTAGGTTTGGGGCTAATATCCACTTATCAGTGAGTACATATTGTGTGAGTTCCTTTGTGAATGTGTTACCTCACTCAGGATGATGCCCTCCAGGTCCATCCATTTGGCTAGGAATTTCATAAATTCACTCTTTTTAATAGCTGAGTAGTACTCCATTGTGTAGATGTACCACATTTTCTGTATCCATTCCTCTGTTGAGGGGCATCTGGGTTCTTTCCAGCTCTGGCTATTATAAATAAGGCTGCTATGAACATAGTGGAGCATGTGTCCTTCTTACCCGTTGGGGCATCTTCTGGATATATGCCCAGGGGAGGTATTGCTGGATCCTCCGGTAGTACTATGTCCAATTTTCTGAGGAACCGCCAGACTGATTTCCAGAGTTGTTGTACAAGCCTGCAATCCCACCAACAACGGAGGAGTGTTCCTCTTTCTCCACATCCACGCCAGCATCTGCTGTCACCTGAATTTTTGATCTTAGCCATTCTGACTGGTGTGAGGTGGAATCTCAGGGTTGTTTTGATTTGCATTTCCCTGAAGATTAAGGATGTTGAACATTTTTTCAGGTGCTTCTCTGCCATTCAGTATTCCTCAGGTGAGAATTCTTTGTTCAGTTCTGAGCCCCATTTTTTAATGGGGTTATTTGATTTTCTGAAGTCCACCTTCTTGAGTTCTTTATATATGTTGGATATTATTCCCCTATCTGATTTAGGATAGGTAAAGATCCTTTCCCAATCTGTTGGTGGTCTTTTTGTCTTACTGACGGTGTCTTTTGCCTTGCAGAAACTTTGGAGTTTCATTAGGTCCCATTTGTCAATTCTCGATCTTACAGCACAAGCCATTGCTGTTCTGTTCAGGAATATTTCCCCTGTGCCCATATCTTCAAGGCTTTTCCCCACTTTCTCCTCTATAAGTTTCAGTGTCTCTGGTTTTATGTGAAGTTCCTTGATCCACTTAGATTTGACCTTAGTACAAGGAGATAAGTATGGATCGATTCGCATTCTTCTACACGATAACAACCAGTTGTGCCAGCACCAATTGTTGAAAATGCTGTCTTTCTTCCACTGGATGGTTTTAGCTCCCTTGTCGAAGATCAAGTGACCATAGGTGTGTGGGTTCATTTCTGGGTCTTCAATTCTATTCCATTGGTCTACTTGTCTGTCTCTATACCAGTACCATGCAGTTTTTATCACAATTGCTCTGTAGTAAAGCTTTAGGTCAGGCATGGTGATTCCACCAGAGGTTCTTTTATCCTTGAGAAGACTTTTTGCTATCCTAGGTTTTTTGTTATTCCAGATGAATTTGCAAATCGCTCCTTCTAATTCGTTGAAGAATTGAGTTGGAATTTTGATGGGGATTTCATTGAATCTGTAGATTGCTTTTGGCAAGATAGCCACTTTTACAATGTTGATCCTGCCAATCCATGAGCATGGGAGATCTTTCCATCTTCTGAGATCTTCTTTAATTTCTTTCTTCAGAGATTTGAAGTTTTTATCATACAGATCTTTCACTTCCTTAGTTAGAGTCACGCCGAGATATTTTATATTATTTGTGACTATTGAGAAGGGTGTTGTTTTCCTAATTTCTTTCTCAGCCTGTTTATTCTTTGTATAGAGAAAGGCCATTGACTTGTTTGAGTTTATTTTATATCCAGCTACTTCACCGAAGCTGTTTATCAGGTTTAGGAGTTCTCTGGTGGAATTTTTGGGGTCACTTATATATACTATCATATCATCTGCAAAAAGTGATATTTTGACTTCCTCTTTTCCAATTTGTATCCCCTTGATCTCCTTTTGTTGTCGAATTGCTCTGGCTAATACTTCAAGTACTATGTTGAAAAGGTAGGGAGAAAGTGGGCAGCCTTGTCTAGTCCCTGATTTTAGTGGGATTGCTTCCAGCTTCTCTCCATTTACTTTGATGTTGGCTACTGGTTTGCTGTAGATTGCTTTTATCATATTTAGGTATGGGCCTTGAATTCCTGATCTTTCCAAAACTTTTATCATGAATGGGTGTTGGATCTTGTCAAATGCTTTTTCTGCATCTAATGAGATGATCATGTGGTTTTTGTCTTTGAGTTTGTTTATATACTGGATTACATTGGTGGATTTCCGTATATTAAACCATCCCTGCATCCCTGGGATGAAACCTACTTGGTCAGGATGGATGATTGCTTTAACATGTTCTTGGATTCAGTTAGCGAGAATTTTATTGAGGATTTTTGCATCGATATTCATAAGAGAAATTGGTCTGAAGTTCTCTATCTTTGTTGGGTCTTTCTGTGGTTTAGGTATCAGAGTAATAGTGGCTTCATAAAATGAGTTGGGTAGAGTACCTTCTACTTCTATTTTGTGAAATAGTTTGTGCAGAACTGGAATTAGATCTTCTTTGAAGGTCTGATAGAACTCTGCACTAAACCCGTCTGGTCCTGGGCTTTTTTTGGCTGGGAGACTATTAATAACTGCTTCTATTTCTTTAGGTGATATGGGACTGTTTAGATGGTCAACTTGATCCTGATTCAACTTTGGTACCTGGTATCTGTCCAGAAATTTGTCCATTTCATCCAGGTTTTCCAGTTTTGTTGAGTATAGCCTTTTGTAGAAGGATCTGATGGTGTTTTGGATTTCTTCAGGATCTGTTGTTATGTCTCCCTTTTCCTTTCTGATTTTGTTAATTAGGATTTTGTCCCTGTGCCCTTTAGTGAGTCTAGCTAAGGGTTTATCTATCTTGTTGATTTTCTCAAAGAACCAACACCTCGTTTGGTTAATTCTTTGAATAGTTCTTCTTGTTTCCACTTGGTTGATTTCACCCCTGAGTTTGCTTTTTTCCTGCCGTCTACTCCTCTTGGGTGAATTTGCTTCCTTTTTTTCTAGAGCTTTTAGATGTGTTGTCAAGCTGCTAGTATGTGCTCTCTCCTGTTTCTCCTTGGAGGCACTCAAAGCTATGAGTTTCCCTTTTAGAAATGCTTTCATTGTGTCCCATAGGTTTGGGTATGTTGTGGCTTCATTTTCATTAAACTCTAAAAAGTCTTTAATTTTTTTCTTTATTCCTTCCTTGACCAAGGTATCATTGAGAAGAGTGTTTTTCAGTTTCCACGTGAATGTTGGCTTTCCATTATTTATGTTGTTATTGAAGATCAGTCTTAGGCCATGGTGGTCTGATAGGATACATGGGACAATTTCAATATTTTTGTATCTGTTGAGGCCTGTTTTGTGACCAATTATATGGTCAATTTTGGAGAAGGTCCCGTGATGTGCTGAGAAGAAGGTATATCCTTTTGTTTTAGGATAAAATGTTCTGTAGATATCTGTCGGGTCCATTTGTTTCATAACTTCTGTTAGTTTCACTGTGTCCCTGTTTAGTTTCTGTTTCCACGATCTGTCCATTGATGAAAGTGGTGTGTTGAAGTCTCCCACTATTATTGTGTGAGGTGCAACGTGTGCTTTGAGATTTACTAAAGTGTCTTTAATGAATGTGGCTGCCCTTGCATTTGGAGCGTAGATATTCAGAATTGTGAGTTCCTCTTGGAGGATTTTACCTTTGATGAATATGAAGTGTCCCTCCTTGTCTTTTTTGATAACTTTGGGTTGGATGTCGATTTTATCCAATATTAAAATGGCTACTCCAGCTTGTTTCTTCAGACCATTTGCTTGGAAAATTGTTTTCCAGCCTTTCACTCTGGGGTAGTGTCTGTCTTTTTCCCTGAGATGGGTTTCCTGTAAGCAGCAGAATGTTGGGTCCTGTTTGTGTAGCCAGTCTGTTAGTCTATGTCTTTTTATTGGGGAGTTGAGACCATTGATATTAAGAGATATTAAGGAAAAGTAATTGTTGCTTCCTTTTATTTTTGTTGTTAAAGATGGCATTCTGTTCTTGTGGCTGTCTTCTTTTAGTTTTGTTGAGGGATTATCTTCTTGTTTTTTCTAGGGCGTGGTTCCCATTTTTGTATTGGTTTTTTTCTGTTATTATCCTTTGAGGGGCTGGATTCGTGGAGAGATAATGGGTGAATTTAGTTTTGTCGTGGAATACTTTGGTTTCTCCATCTATGGTAATTGAGAGCTTGGCTGGGTATAGTAGTCTGGGCTGGAATTTGTGTTCTCTTAGTGTCTGTATAACATCTGTCCAGGCTCCTCTGGCTTTCATAGTCTCTGGTGAAAAATCTGCTGTAATTCTGATAGGCTTGCCTTTATATGTTACTTGACCTTTTTCCCTTACTGCTTTTAGTATTCTATCTTTATTTAGTGCATTTGATGTTCTGATTATTATGTGTCGGGAGGAATTTCTTTTCTGGTCTATTTGGAGTTCTGTAGGCTTCTTGTATGTTCATGGGCATCTCTTTCTTTAGATTTGGGAAGTTTTCTTCACTAATTTTGTTGAAGATGTTTGCTGGTCCTTTGAGTTGAAAATCTTCATTCTCATCCACTCCTATTATGCGTAGGTTTGGTCTTCTCATTGTGTCCTGGATGTTTTGAGTTAGGATCTTTTTGCATTTTTCATTTTCTTTGATTGTTGTGCCGATGTTCTCTATGGAATCTTCTGCACCTGAGATTCTCTCTTCCATCTCTTGTATTCTGTTGCTGATGCTGGCATCTATGGTTCCAGATTTCTTTCCTAGGGTTTCTATCTCCAGCGTTGCCTCACTTTGGGTTTTCTTTATTGTGTCTACTTCCCTTTTTAGTTCTAGTATGGTTTTGTTCATTTCCATTACCTGTTTGGATGTGTTTTCCTGTTTTTCTATAAGGACTTCTACCTGTTTGGTTGTGTTTTCCTGTTTTTCTTTAAGGACTTGTAACTCTTTAGCAGTGTTCTCCTGTATTTCTTTAAGTGAGTTATTAAATTCCTTCTTTATGTCCTCTACCATCATCATGAGAAATGCTTTTAAATCCAGGTCTACCTTTTCAGGTGTGTTAGGATGTCCTGGACTGGGCGAAGTGGGAGTGCTGGGTTCTGAGGATGGTGAGTGGTCTTGGTTCCTGTTAGTAGGATTCTTATGTTTACCTTTTGCCATCTGGCAATCTCTGGAGTTAGTTGTTATAGTTGTCTTTGTTTAGAGATTGTTCCTCTGTTGATTTTGTTACCCTCTATCAGCAGACGTGGGAGACTAGCTCTCTCCTCTGAGTTTCAGTGGTCAGAGCAGTCTCTGCAGGCAAGCTCTCCTCTTTCAGGGAAGGTGCACAGTTATCTGGTGTTTGGACCTCCTCCTGGCTGAAGATGAAGGCCCAAAACAGGATCTTTCCCAGAAGCTGTGTTGCTTTGGCCAGGAAGGTGGCCGGTTGTCTGGAGCCGAAGATGGCGCCACCTCAGAAGCTCTGTGGCTCTCGCCTGTCCCAGAAATGGCTGGCCTCTGTATTCCACACCGTCACCTGTGCAGTCTGCCCTCCGCGGAGTCCTGGAGCCAAGGAGACTACCTCCGAAGGGGCCTGAGGCACAAACCTCTTGGGCTGGCGGATCCCTGTGCACTCACCAGGAAGGTGGCCGGTTGTCTGGAGCCGAAGATGGCGCCGCCTCAGAAGTTTGTGAGTTTTTATCTCCAGCACTCACAAACAGTGCCTTTTCTTTAAAATGGTTTCTTTGCCTTATTACATTGTCTCTTGTTATTTTTATAATCTTTAATTTTCTATTTCCGGAAGCTGGAAATAAGCCATTGATGGAGAGAGGAAAGAAAAAACTGAAGGGGATTGTGACAGAGCATAGGTGGTATGAAGGAGAAAGTGGGATGATGGAAGGTTTAAGTGTGGAGCTGATGTGAGGGTAGGGCAGAGCTGGGGTTTGAGGAAATGATAACTAACATTAACAATATTTGAAAAAGCCACATATAAACTTAGTCTTTTTAATGAGGGGCATTATCATCTCTGTAGAGGAATCAGACACCTGAGCTGAACCTTGAAAGATAGGAAAGACTTACTGAAAAGTGTATAAAAGAGATAGGTTGCCTTTTCCCTGTACATTGTATAATGCTCCTCCCAGATGGTATAGGTTGCCAGTGCTGGTTGTAGCTTTCTCACCTCAAGTTGTTAGTTAGGGGTGTTCCAGAATTAAAGAGGCTATTGCCATTGCTTCCCATCCCCCACCAGAGCTCTCTGGTAAAGCCCTTTTCCTGATGTCACCTCATACTTTGGTCAGAGAACATGGAGAACTCAAGTTGGTGCTGACTTAGATGTTTCACTGTCTTTAATAGCACCTGAAGGATGCTGAGGTGGAAAAGAAACCAGCAGTCTTACCCATCTAGTAATGCTGCAAACTACAATGGTAACTATAAACATGCTCATTGGTGCAATACTGCAAAGAATATTATGAGTGTAACCAACTGTTCCCTGATTGGATTTCAGGGCCCCTCCACAGAAGGAAACACATACCTGTTATTGTAACTAGTGCCAAGAACTCATAGCTGGAGATTTCATAGAGTCACTAGTATTTTGTTAAATGAACATAGTACTGAACTGCCTTCTAAATTTGTATCTCTATACACACAGATTAGTGCAGCACTCAGATCTCAACAGAGACACTTCTTTGTGCAGTGAACAGTGGGTAACTCAGAAACTCACAACTGATCAAAATACAGAGAATAACTGTCAGTGGAGTGATCAGCCATAAATGAAACATCTTTATCACAACTCGCAAGACGTGAGAACCATTTCAGAAGAGAAGGCAGAAAGATAGGGAAAGCTCAAGGTTTTGGGAGGACCAGAACACATGACAGGATCACATATATGATGACACCTAAAATTTCATATTTTAAAGAAAATTTAAATAGCTGGAAATGTGAAATACACCTGTTGTCCCAGTACTCCTGGACTAGATATCAAAACTTCACAACATAAATATGTAAGAAAATGGACAGAAGACATGAACCCATTGCAGTAGTGGAGTCATTTAGAAAATGCAAATGAAGATCCCAAATATTACTACATATGTATTGGAAAAAACACAAAACTAAAAGTGACAACATCACTGATGGCAAGGATTCTGAGAAACCGAATCGCCATGTTGCTGGTGATACTCTAAGATGGTTCTGCCGCTCTGGAAAGCAGTCTAGCAGATGCTTCAAAGAGTAAGCCCACGCTTATCGTTCATTCCCATGATCACACGCTTTGATATTTACTCAAAGGAGATGAAGACTTATTGCCACACAGAAATGTACACACAAATGTTTATGGAAGCTTCACTCACAATTGTCAAATCTTAGAAGCAACCAGGATGTCATTCAGTAGGAGAAAGGATGAATAAAGTGTGGTATATCCAGATAATGAAATACCATCCATCCCTAAAAAGGAACTGAGCTATTAACTGTAGAAGACATGGTGAGAACTTAAATGCCCATCACTACGTGAAAGAGGACAATCTGAAAGGTTTCAGACTCTATCTCAACTATAAGACATTCTAAAAACCAGAGAAAAGAGCTATCGAGCTACTGTACAGCATGACAGCAGAGCTTCTAGAAACCCAGAAAAGTGAGGAATTATCTTTCACAACCCTTTTCAAAGTAACCACATCTCCCCCATGCTAAAAGAAACCTTAAATGCCCTACATGTGTAAGCGGTTAGACAAATTATGGTGCATCATGTGGTCTATATGATGGAGAGGCATCACTGCCTCACAGGGAGAAGGAATAAACCATGGGTACAGGCAACAACCCAAGTATTTCCCCCAGGAATTATGCTGTGAGTGAACATAACTAAGCCTCAAGTTTGTATCTCAACTGCTCTGCCTATACAACACTCTCAAGGATTTAAGATTATAGTACTTGTGAACACTTCATGGTAATGGAGTATTACATAGTTGGGATGGGTGAGAGCTGAGTGAGGCTTTGAGAACGGCAACTTAAATGACAGTTGTGATGTTGAACATCTGTATCTTGTCCTCCGCCTCCACCCTAGTGGTAATGTTGCACTCTAATTTCGTGAAGATGCTACTTGTTGAGAGAAAGTGGGTGTGGTGTTTACAGAATCTAATTTCCTAAAAATGGATGCAAATATATAAAAAGCTCTTGAAGTGAGAAGTTTGATTGAAAAAAAAAGTCCTGTTGAACATAGTGTATAAATTTGATACAGAAATGTGCCAGCTCTTCTGCTAGTGTGTGCCAGCCAAGTGCCAAGCAAAGCTGTGCAGCTGGACCAACCTCAGGCAAAGCCCTCACTCTGTTGCCCTGCTAGCATGCTCTTCCTTACAGCTTTGCCCAAGGAAAACCTACTCACTTTAGTTTATGCTCCTCTTCGGTGATCTGATACTAGGCTTGTAACCTGTCTATGGATATGCTTACCTCTGATGCCAAGTCTCCAACAACTCTCTTTTTTGTAGGTTCTGAGATTAGTTTACATATTTACTTGAGAAATATTTACGGAAATTAGCGCCTGAAAAATGGTGTGGTATATCATGATCTTAGTGAAAGAAGAAAGAAATAGAAGGAGAAAGTAAGTCTCTTGGCAGTAGAATGTTCTTCATCATCTGGGAACTAAGACTGGAGAACAGCTCTCTTTCTTCTGTCTGAAACTAGCCTTCCCAGTTCTCCCAGTTCTCCCAGTTCTCCCAGTTCTCACAGTTCTCACAGTTCTCACAGTTCTCACACAGTTCTCACAGTTCTCACAGTTCTCACAGTTCTCACAGTTCTCACAGTTCTCCCAGTTCTCCCAGTTCTCCCAGTTCTCACAGTTCTCACAGTTCTCACAGTTCTCACAGTTCTCACAGTTCTCACAGTTCTCACAGTTCTCACAGTCTTCTCTAGGACTTTTCACAATGTTCATGGCATAAAGCCTCCATGATGATGACAGGAGTGCCTGGACCATAAAGAAAGGATAGTATATACAATTAAGCATTTCTACTTCATGAATGAAAAACACACGGAGGTCTTCCATGGCTCTCCTCTTGCCAGTGTCTTTAGTTCGCTGTGGCTATGGAAGCACACACAGGCCTTTAGAAGATCTGACCTAAAGTCCTTTGTGAAAGGCAAACCACACCCATGTTGATCGCATCCTTGAACCAACCGTTGAACACCTCCTTCTACAAATCTCTGCTGCTTCTGTCTCATAACCGATCCCACCCTTTCTGCTTATTATCATTATTATTTTGTATATATTTATTTTATGTGTCTGAGGTTAGTGTTTTGCCTGTATGTATGTGCACCACAAGAACCCTTTTTATGTTTGAGGTTAAAATAAATAGTGTTGAATCCCTTGTAACTTGCTTGATCCATGGTATTAGCTGCCATGTGGGTTCTAGGAACTGAAATCAGGTTCTGCAAAAGCAGCCAATGCTCTTAACACCTGGGCCATCTTTCTAGTCCCTTTTCACAGTATAGTTTGAGCATTTCCACCCCATGTCCTCCTTTAATCTTCCCCGTATCTTTCTACCCCCAAAAAGGTCTTCCTCCTCATGCCATGGTCTCTTTTTATTGTTTTTAATTCATGGAGCCCAATCCTACCTTTAGTCACTGGCTTGCTAGCTGTTGCTGTCCCAGTGCCCTCCCTTCCCGGTCCTAATCATTGTAGCCAGGAACTGAAGTCCTAACACCTTGAATCTCCTCACACAAATGTGCCTCGGCCAGGCTCTCCACATCAAGACTGGGGGTAACATAGTTTCAATTTTTCATCACCTGGTTCTATGGCATTTACAGATAACCTTGCTCCTTTGGATTACTGAATGTCTTCTTTTAAAAAGTTATTTGTTTTATTTTATGTGTATGAGAGTTTTGCCTACATGTGTGTCTGTGCACCACGTGCATGCCTGGTACCTGTAGAGGCCAGAGTTGGGTGTTAGATCTCCTGGAACTGTACTTACTCATGTCTGTGAGCTGCTTGCTATGTATGTGCTGGGAACTGAATCAGATCCTCTGCAAGAACAGCAAGTGCTCTTAACTGTTCAGCCATGTTTCCAGACCCCTGAATTTCTGTTTCTCTGGAAAAAGTGAAGCTTCAATCTTTGTCATTTTATAATAAATGTACACTTATATAAAAATATTCCATATGCTTCTTCCTATGGAAAACTGCCAGTGAGATTTTATTGTCTTAAAACTGCCACAGGTGGCGATTTCTTTTAATCATGCAGATATTCTAGATTTAAAATACATTTAGTCTTGAATACCTAATGCATTCATATAATTTAAGCTATAGTGTATCTCTTTTCATCTTTGCCTTCCAACTCATTTAGACCCCTGGGTCTTTCCTGTCATGGTACACATGTACATTATATATGATCTATAGAAGTGATAAACTGGAAAACACATCATTCCATGTAACTGCTTTTCCTCCAATAACTAACAGAGATGGTTCTGTATTAACCATAAAGGCCAGCTTGGTGCCTTACTCTATGAATATACCATGCTTTATGTAAAGAGCTCTACTTACCAACAATGACGGTATTCAAACAACCATATGATCTTGTGTTCATATCTGTAGACACACAGGCAAACATTCCTGCAGGTTCTAAGTTGTGAGATAAGTCCTTACAAATTCAGCTGTATTTTAAAATCCAGACATTTGTTATGTCGATTGTAAAATTATCATATCTATAGAAATACACCATGCAAATGATTCAAAATAACATCTTCATTTTAACTGGTATTAGCCATGGGTTTTCTGCATTTCCTTTTTTATGATCTGGAAATTATATGTATATGTAGTTTTGTTTTTTATATTCTTCTTTTCTCTCCCTGTTTTCTTTTTCATTTTTCTCCTGTTTTCTTTTTTCTATCCCTCTTTCTTCTTTCCTTTCCTCTTCTTCCAGATTACTTTCCTATTAATGATCAGGTTGAGAGCTATGTAACCACTAGATGGTGGTACAAGCACACAGGGAGAAATATTTTGTAAACAGACTAGGTATTAGTTTTGATTTCCTGCTTAGTTTTTAAATTGCTGTACACTTGGGCCCTCAAATGCCTCCTAAGGGACATCACTGTGGTCGCTGCTTAGTAGTTGAGCCAACATAACACTGATGTTGGGCTTTTATAGCAGCTGCCGTGGACCACTTTATGTTGATGGTGAGACTGTTTTTAGAATGCTCATTGCTTGCACGGATTAACTCTTCAGTAGGCATCTGTTAGGTTTCCTGAGTGATTTTAAGTGCTTGCTTATATTCTTGACTGATTTACAGAACCTACGATGTTGCAGTTGAGACCACTTAGAATTTATAATCTTGCTTTATTTAGTTGACTGAATTTTATGAAGAAATAGTAGTTCCCTAGCGATCTCCTACAATGACAAAAGGCAGCTACTTACTCTGGTTAGCCCGATCCACTGCAGTTCAGAGATTCATACAAACCTGTATCATCCATCATCATCTCAATGTATAAAATGTATTTTTAATATCTTGGAATTTGTGACAAAAGTACTTTTCTATGCGTGCACTGCATAATTTTTGATTTTGGGAAGTATATGTTTTCTCTGTGGGGAATGCATGGAAATCTGGGCTGTGAATGTTTGTATCAGTAAATTCTTCTTAAATCACAGAAGAAAAGAATCCTGTGACATTGAAGGGCATTTGCTTATAGAGCTACATGCTAAGCTTAGCATTTTAAACTCTTGAAAACCAGCTAAATGCAAGGCTGTGTGCTCAGCCCCTCTCCCCCACGCTCCACACCCCACTCTGCAAATGTTCTGTGCAGACAGGGTGTGGATTCCTTCTCCTGTTTGGCGGTGTCTCTATGTGGTTTGTGGGGATGGCTATATGATTCTTTCTTGCTCTGCGACAGCATGTTCCTGTCAATTGTCAAGTGCATGTGTTTTCCTGAGAGGCGCTCTTGCAAGCAAGTTCCCGCTTAAAAGCTTCTATGAGTCATTTCTTTGGGGACCAGTGTTGAGGCATATCACCCCATTTGCATCAGGGTTGCCTGACTTAGTAAAAAAGAAAAAAAGAAAGATTAACATTTTAGCTAAACTATCTGAAAGGTTTGGATAGTAATAAGGCTTTCTTACCACTTAATATGCCCTGGTGAAACTCTATGATCTGCTATGTAGTAACATTGTTAAACTGTTACACCTGGAAGGCTTCATTTAAGACATTTGCTGTCTAACTAAAAGGAGATGGTTTCTTGTTATTCATTCACACATAAGGGAAGGCAAAAATAATCACCGACTTGCATTCAACAAAACACGGAGTTAAGAGAAGCAGTCCCTAAGATGATGAGCCCATTGGCACCCTGCTCCATGAGGTAGAATCTACTGCAGCTGCGTCCTCAGTTTTATTAGGAAAGATAGCCCATTTTGTGATCTACGACGTTTAAATCAATTGAACTGTAGTGAAATCTCTCCCCTGAAATGGCTATTACACAGCTTGCAACCTTTTGTTCAAGAGATTAAGTTTGCATCTCCTCACATTATCTCCTTGTAATTGGAAAACTTTCATTTTGACGCAGAAAATGTGCCAGCGTCCCCGAGAGCCTTGCCACAAGCCAATGCAGAATGCCATCTGGAGGGTCCGTGCCCACATCAGGCGGCAGCCTCCTGTCGGGCAGGATCTGGAACTTTGCAACGAACAACTAATAACATCTTAAGCTCCATTTGTCTAGCTCATGAGTGCTCTTGGCAGAGGTCATAACCAGCAGTGGTTTTCTTGATTTGCTGCATCAAATGTAATTAGGTTAAAGCACTCACTGACAGAGCCTCTGATAATGGCATGAAAGCCTCAGGCTTGAATTTACCCATCCAGTCAAATTTAAGTTTAGAGCAGCAAAGATGTATTAATTTCATCACTGGGACAATGAATATTGGTAAACTTGAAAGGTATTTATTTGGAACAAAGCAGTTTTCCTTCCTTTGGATTTCATACGTCTTTGGTTTCTGTTTTAAAGTTGAATTGAATCAATGCATGTTCTGGTTCCTAGCTTCTGATAAAGTCGCTGATGTCCCCTGCTAGGAGACATAGTCTCATGTGCACACAAACCACACATCTGAACCATTGGTCATACTGTGTAAAATGATAAGATATCTTCAGCGTGTTACTCTGCATAACTGAATTCTGACAGTTGTTATTCATAAAGACAGAAACGACACCGTGGTTGACCTTTTAACCCTTGCCTGTTGAAAAACTCCAGGGTAGCAGAGGTCTCTTCATAAATGAGTCAGGTCGTGGCTGTGAGTAAAACAGAGAACCATTGCTGAGGGTTAAATTTAGGGCAAGCTCGGGCCCAGAGCATGAGACAGACGTTAGCTATTATTAAGGGTATACAAAAAGAGTTTCTGCTCTCTGCTAGAGAAAGAGAGAGCTGGAGTGTGGTCTCAGCCAGAAGGCAGAGGTTCCTGGCATGGCTGCAATGTTAATGATCCTCACAAGGCTTTAAGAATCAGCAGTGGAGTTAGGATGTGACATAAAAGACAGTCTCAGGAGGGCTGAATTTTTCAAACTGACTTCCACATTTCTTCTCCTGTCCCTGTCTCTTAGAAATACTGGCACTACTGGAGCCAGTGGAGGAGCACAACTGAAATCTCTCAGGAACAGCAGTGATTCCCGTTGACTTTGTACCTCATTGGGGGATGGGGTGTTAGTTTGAATGTTTCAGGTGGTTCTCCTTCTGATAAAAGCAATAGGCATGTGTGAGGATGAGGTTAAGTAAGTGTTTATTTGAGGATTTAATATTGCACACGCTGATGGAGTACAGCAATTACCGTGCTGTGATTTTCATATTCATATGTGCCATATTTATTTGTTGTTTACCTCTCTGCATAATGGAAATGCCATGAAAATCTGTTCCTTCTACTGCTTTAATTTTAAATGAAGCTAAATGTTATGTATAATTTTAAGTTACAGATTGCTAATTTCATTCTGTTTTAAATACTCTACACATAAGAAGCTCTTAGGCTCCTGCAGGAGTCCCTGCTTTGAGCAGAATCAAAGCATAATTCTCTCAGTAATTATATAATAGGTAGGTAGTTAATAGATTAAACATGAGCCCGAGACATCATCACATCGACAGTCTATTTCAAACCATATAGTTACCTGTGCTGTTCATATGTATATGACTCTCTGTAAATAGAATGTGTATGCCTTTGTAACTTTCCTGACAAATATAATGTAGTTAAAAGCTTACTGCATCTGTTGTAAAGTATTTGCATCTAGCTTACTTATTAGTAATCTGGTTACAGACTCGGTACTTGGTGAAATGGTTGCGAAAGCTTCAGGAACAACCCAGTTTTCACCTACTTTCACGATAGTATTTTAAAGAGGCTGCCAATGGCAGAATGCAAAGCTAGTTTACCTTATAAAGGAACAAAGCAAGGGAAACATTGAAAAATTAACTCTATAGCTGTTGTGTAGCTTTCTGTCACTAGCCTGAGAATCCCTTCATGTGCTGTATCTCAACTTCTGTTTCCTGGCCCATCCTTTTTTTTCCTCTCCTCAACTCCAGAGCTGTATCTGGAACCTGGTTATATGCCATCCAAGACCTACTAAAATTATTCACTCATTTAATATGCATCACTCTACACTTAGCACATATATATCTATATCTACCTAGATGTCTCTATCAATCTATTTATCTATGTAGATATTTGTTAGAGATATTCATATTTAGATGTCTATATAGAGATATTTAGATAAGGTCTCTCCTGCTGGCTACAGCCTTCATGGGAACAAATCTATGTCACATGTCTATCTCTGTATCACCTCTATATCTATCTATGTATCTATCTATGTTTCTATGTATGTATGTATGTATGTATGTATGTATCCATCCACATAAGGTTCTTCTTGCTGGCTCCAGCCTGTTGGAACAGATCTATATAACATGAGTGGGAACCATGAGTCAATAGTCCTTCAGGGTAGTGTATATTTAAATGTTCCAAAGACAGAAATGGCTGAGAAGGTTCGTTTTTCTGAGAACTCTTAATATAGCCTGCAAATCTCGGAATGTGCCAGTTGTTCAATTTCCATTGTTATTTACAAAAGTGAAGCTTTGAATTAAGGGAACGTGTGCCATCTGCCTACCCCTGTGATAATGCTGGGTTTATTCCCAAGCATATCAACCCCTGGCTTGGCATTTCCACTAACTGAAGCACTTTTCTCATTAGACTGCGTCTGTGTCTACAAAAGGTCATTTTCCTGGTTGTTCATTTGAATATTCCTATCCTCTCTGTCTTCCTTCACTGGACTTGAGGTTTCCTATTCCAAAATGTGGTACCGCATGTACAGGCTATACTCAAGGCACCACTTTTTTTTTTTTTTTTTAGTGATTTAATCAGTCAACTCTTGTATTTATTGATTTTTTATTTACTATTTATATTCAGTGTCTATTTTTCTGTGCACACAAAGGGCATATATAATTCTTTGAGAAGACAATGTGATATCTGTCCCCAATTCAGTCTTAGTTAAAAACAATAGTTGATTGTGGAAGTCTAAAAATAGTCTGTTCTAGCTAGAAATTTCTAAATGCCAGGGTATATCAATAACATATTTACCCATTCTGCATTTCATAAGAATTTATTAAGTATTGTGATATGCTTAGCAGTCTTAGGTTCATTGGAGATAGAAACTTAAACCATGCATGGTGTCTGAGTTGGATGAGCTTAGAGCAAGTGGATACCATGACATACTGGGTCTGCCTGAAGAACTTGAGCATCAACTAGAAGCTTAATAGCTAATACAAGGTCTGATCCATTCAACTGTACAGAAAAGCAACTGTAAAACACAGTGTTCAAGTGGCTCAAAGTAAAGCTTGAAAAGTACTGGAGGATACCAGCACTTTTGCTCTACAGATAACACCAGCCAATGGAAATCACCGAATTTTATTAAAAGGAGAAAGAAGGTAAATCTGAGCAAGTTAAAGAGGGGAACTGGATAGAATCTGAAACCTGATTCAGAATACAACATTTGGGGATCTAACTGGGAATGTGTCTTCAAAACAACAACAGTGGCAGAAAGAAGCAGGTTGAAGGATCACAGGGCTCCGAGAGGATGTGCTGACAGATTGATAGGATCAAGGTCAAAGCCTGGAAGACACAGAGAGCAGTGAAGGGTCTACTCTCGGAGCATCAGTTGGCTGCAGTGCTGACACAGGTGCTGGAGACTAGACGTTCTTATCCCAGGCAAGAGGAGGCCAACATTAACGTTTCCCAGGTGATCTGTAAATAAATAATCAGGGCTTATTTTTGTTAATTTTCAACAATAATGAAAGTCCATAAGAAGATGCAAATCAAGGTACAACATTCTATGTACACTGATTTTTCCCAAGCATATCTAACTACGAAAATGTGAATCTGAGGGGGAAAAAGGAGTGTTTCAGATCATCTCAACCAGTAATCTTGCTTCAAAATGCAAGAAAGTTAATGTGGGAAAAAATGTCTACATCTCAATCTACAGTGAGTTTTCTTTTTATAACCAAGGGCAGGCCCTAATAATATTCATCAAATGAAGCTCGCCTAGGCACCCATCCTTGCTTCATAGTCCTTTCGGTATTCTCTGTTACCATCTGCTGGTGATGTCTATAGTTTTGCTGACTGTACTCTTATGCTCTAAGCCAATAAGTGAAATCTTGAGTGACTGGTGACCTTCTCAAATGAATCTTTCTATGACATCATGTCAAGTGGTTTCTGTTGTCTTATAAACTCAGCCCTCTGTCATAAGTATTCTTCCATTCATACAGTTGAAATAATTTGATATTTCCAGCTCTGACAAACTCAGTCAGCTCTGCGATAACTGTAGGAAGTTTGCTTTCCTCAATGGGCCCTTGAGACTGTCCCAGTAAATGATTTCATTCCAAGGATGCTTTAGAAACCGACCTCTATATTTTAGGTTTTCTGGACATCTGTTAGGTGGCTTTCAGTGTGCTTTCAACACATGACTTATCTGTACAGAAACCTGACCTGACAGGGAGAAGCCTGCGGCTTTCCAATAAACGACAGAGTTAATCAGCAAGACAGACCCTAGAGCGGTGTCTTGGGCAGTCGCCTTAAAAAGATCAGAGAAAATCATGGGATAATTGCAGTGGTGGTGTTCCACACTCAGCAGGACAAAGCTGGTGCTTTTCTTTGAGTGGAGCATCTTGAAGTAATTCTATTTATTTATGTATTTATCTATTTGTACAAATAGGAATATACATATTCCTATAATTATAAGGAAATTGAGGAGTAAGTGGGACCATGTAGAGATGTGAAAGACGCATTTTCTATGTGGAAGTAGAGTCCATACAATTAGGTGTGTTATCTAATCAGTAAAATGACATTTTCAAAAATGAATTATTTTAGCATAATTTAGACAGACCATAATTTAGGATGAGCTTTTTCTACATAACTACAGAAATGTTCTCTCATATAATGAGTTATTAGCTGTCCTGGCAAAGAATAAATAGAAAATATTGAAGTGACCAGATTTTTCTTTTATTTCTACTTCTAGTTTTGTAAGAAAGGGATTTTGAATATTTTCCAAATATGACTCCAACTACCCGATTCTGTATTTAAGTTGCAAATGGCCCCAGTGCTGTGTTTATGATTTTTCTCTAAAATTCTGATAGCATCAAACATCTGAAAAAGATGCTCTCTAGGGAGTTTGTCCCCAATATGGTTCATTGTTCTGCAGGTTTCATGCTTATGAGTTATTTAAACAATCATTATTTCACTAGTGAAGGTTGAACTATGCATGCCGTTACTAATCACTCCTGACAACAGAAGTTCTAACTTGATTCTTTTCAGTGTATCAAAATGAGAATATATAAATCAATGAATAAGAAAGCAGAGATCAAGGAAAAAAAATGTTTTTCTTTCTTCCCTAAAATGGAGCTGTCGGATAGCCAGCTCATCAGGGTCCGTCAACCGCAGTTCTGAAAACCAGGGTAGAGTGAGCATCTACTCTACCTTCAGTCAACATTGTCCTTCTTCCTACACCCACTGAGCATCCTTGGGCATGAAACGTGTCAGCTCTGTATCTTGTCTCTTTCCTGCTAATATTTTCTTTCTAGCTCCTTTCCCACCATATCAGAGCACCACCACTGAGAATGAGTAGAAATAGCTTTCCCAGTTAAGGAAAAACAAACAAAAACCCGAGGGCTGATGGAATGTCAGGCCAGTGACTGGTCACTGAAGTCAAGCCCATGGAAGACAAGAGTGTGAGTGTAGAAAGAATAAACACTTATCAGTGGGAACAGTGTGGCACCTCACATGGCCTCTGCCTGTTAACTTAGTTCGGTGCAGCTGAGTGTCAAAATAATAGAGTCCCTTGGCCTAATTAATTATCCATGCTTCTTCTAGAAGTCAGGGTCGTGATGTGCTTCTGAACCATGCGATTTTACAGACTAGAGTGGAGCTGTGAGCAGGCCATTGGAAATCCCAAGGTAAAATCATTTGTGTTAGGGACTTGAACTTGACTCACATATTAGTGGTGTTGGCTATAAGCTATGAATTTCTTTACCATAGTGGGACAGATGTTCTGTTTGATAAAACAGTTCAGATACCCAGAGCATCTTCCTGTTTCTATTGCCTCTGACTGCCTGTAATACTTCAAACACATTACATTTACGTTTATGCTGGAAGCAAATTGTTCTGTTGTAACTACTCACATGTGCCTTTTTGGAGTATCCTTAGAAAGGAAAAAGATAAGCCAGCCAGACAATGCTCCAACACTGGGAACTGAAATGGCCGAGAGTGTGCTAATGCAACATTTTGAGAGGAAGACATGTGTGAATGACACACTGCAGAGAGACTATCTGCAAAGGGGCAGAGGGACAGAGGGGCATGCTTCCTTCGGTCCCCATGTAAGTTCTCCATTTCAGTGGGTATGGGGATGAATGCAGTCATATGTGTAGTCATATGAAGAATTCCTAGAGAATAATGGCTGAGTCAGTTTCTTCACAACTTCCCTGGATTGTGGCAGTAGTTTAAGTATCTGACGGCTCTGTAATGCTTGTTTGTGGAGATACACAGCTAAAGGAAACAAAATCAGTGCTTCAGAGACATATCTGCAACACAGTTTCCACTGCAGTTCTGTTTACAGTTTGTATCTATCAGTTGATGAATGGATAGAGACAATGTGGAATTCTTGCAGTGGAATACTATTCAGTCATTAGAATAGGTAAAATTTTATCAGCACCACAATACAGATGGGAGCAGAGATAGAAATAGTGAAGTAAGCCAGGTACAGAGAGATGGGTTCCACCCAATCTCAGCAATATGTGAAATTTACTAAAGCCAGTCTCAGAAACCGAGAGTAGAATGGTGTTGGCAGAGGCTAGCAATAGCAGTATGGAGGCAGATGAGGGGATTGATCAGCATCATACTTGGACTGAAGTTAAGTAGGGACTAGTAGGGTGACTCCAGATTTAAAATGAGGGCTAGTAGAGAGACTCAAGATTAAAAGTGACCTGAAGACTTTGAAAGTCAACATTATAAAGCAATGATCAATAACTTAAGAGGAATAGTTAACCACATTCAAACATTGTATAATATATACATAGTTTAAAATATTACACTGGCCCTTTAATACATAACTTTGCATAACTATGTATTATAGAATTTCACGATATAATTTTAATGTTCATAGGTATCTGTTGAAAATTAATGTAAATTAAGATGTGAAATAATAATTCTGGGGCTGGAGATATAGTTCAGTTGCTAGAGTGCCTCCTAGCATGTACAAAATTGTGGGTTCTGTCCAAAGAATCACTTGTCCTAGGTATGTAGGCTTGGGGCCACAATGCCAACACTCTGGAAGTGGAGGAGGCATAATCACAAGTTCAAGGCCATCCTTAGCTTATGAAAAGGGATACAGAAGAGCCTATCTCAGAGCCCAAAACCCCAAGCACAATATTGCCAATGTCCAATAAGAATATATGAAATGATGAAATAATTAAGATGTAAGAACTTTGCTTCATATGTATCAGAGTAACGATATTTATATATAACTTTAATAGTCTACATGATGACTAGGGTTTTACTAATATGTTGTGCATGTGCTTACGTTTTTAGTGCTGTTTCACAAACTACTTTGTACTTTGAGCAGACAATAGTAACTAGTTTGCACCATGTAAATAAACTTGCCTTTTATTGGCATGTATTTTCCTAAAATAGAATGATGTTTACCCCATTAAATGCAAATTGTAAGTTCTAGGTGTCAAAAGTACTAGACTTTGAAGTGCCCAGCACCACAAGATATTATTGCCTGTTTGTTCTTCCACCCCTTGCTTGTGTGATTTCCCATAACATGAAAAATGTCTGAAATTTTTGTCTTATCCTGATGAACTAAGTGTAATATTTCTGTTTTTCACATTCATTCAAGTTTGAGTCAGTCTGAATTTTATTTTTCTTAGCTTTAAATTGGAAAGGTGGTCCACTTGCTGTAAGACCCTATGCAGTAGATATCATTGAGGAAGCCCACTTTCCAGCCAAGCTATTGCTTACTTGCATATTAGAAGAAAATTTCAATGGATTTGGAACACGGAATCATGAACATTGGAACATTGGAAGCCACTACTTCTAGTTGTGGGAGTCCCTAAGACTTAGTAATATATTCTGTCTCTATTTTATCTACAATGTGAATTCCTTTTCTTTGGGAACATTCATTTCCTCTATGTACTAAAATAAATGTTCTCCACTGGAATCATCCTTTTGGTGGAGCACATGGATTATATGTGCCTGGCGGTTTCAGTGACCATTCTCGACACCAGAGACCTGGTTAGCTTACAATCAGCCAGTAGGGCAAAGCAAACCAGTAAGACACTAAGGTTTCGTGGCATGGTGGACGGAGTGGACAACATGGAAAGTGCACTGCCCGAGTCTGCAGGCCTTGGCTGTCTTCGCCACACCCTCCCTTTGCCACAGGACACCTACGTGCATCTGAATGTGTTTCTGTGATACCTTTATTTTGACAATTCTCGAACTGCAACATGTCGCACACTAATTGACTACAACCGGTTTTGAATCATCTCTAAAAAGGTGTAAATTATTGTCTCATAGTGACCTAATAGAGGTGTAAATGAATGGTAGCATACTATCTCTAGAATGGCTCAAATTTAAATAAACACACAGATATGAATTCAGTTGGCCAGCTTTGTTTTTAGTTTTTAGAGTTTTTTTTTTTTTTTTTTTTTTTTTTTTTTTTTTGATTGGAGGCTTACTACTTTAAAATGGGAACAAATGTGTGAATTCTATCAAGGGTGTGAAACTCTCTATTTGTACAGACTAGGAGACTTGGTAATAAGGAAAGAGATAGCAGAAATTATTCAAAAGTTTAACAATATTTTAGTTTTAAATGCAAGTGTTTCAGGGAAGAAATTTTCTTGCAGTCTTTGCTATTAAAGAGTTGGAGGTTTCTAAAAAGCCCATGATTGCTATTTTCCTTAAAGCTTTAGAACTGG
Source organism: Mus musculus (assembly GCF_000001635.26). Classification (NCBI taxonomy): domain Eukaryota; kingdom Metazoa; phylum Chordata; class Mammalia; order Rodentia; family Muridae; genus Mus; species Mus musculus. Next base: position 78,970,068 of record NC_000068.7, read on the forward strand.
AAATTGCATTAACCAGTCCTTTCTGGTTCTAAAGGTGATTATTCGAAGAGTATGAATTTGGAAAACCCATGAGCCTCAACTTAACCCTGCCTAAATGAACGGTAACACCTTATCTCTTCTCACATCAGTGGACAATGGGCCTCAGCTGCAGGGAACACTTGAGCCTCGTGCCCGGTGTCTGGGCCAGCTGGAGGGCTAGGATCCCTGCTTCCCAGCCAAATAGACACTTGGCACAGTTGTACTCCAGGGCAGAGGTTTAACATGGTGTGAACGAGGCTTGGCTTTTGAAGCATCCATCCCTTTAGGTGGGTGTCGCTGGGAGTCCAAGAGCTCCATTTCATTAACTGGTCTCTCACATGGATAGCACTGAGGACAGAAAATAGCTGATCCCTAAAACAGTTGGTTCTTTTTTATTACTTATAATTTTGTCTATTTGCATGAAAGCCTGGCAGCATATGGCCTGATGAATTAAAGAAAAAACAAAGCCCTGTAAATGGTTACCCACTGGCCAGAGCCTCCGGCTTACTTGAGTTATTAGCCGTGGCTAGTGCATCTCTCCCTGCCACTTTGTGAAGGGCAGAGGCCTAAACTGGTGACTGACTAGGTCTCCATAGTCTAATAGCGTTCAGTGAATGTCATTGCTCAATTCCTCATAGCACTGTCAAAAGTGGCCACATCTACTGTGTCCATAGTAAACTTGATTGGCAAGCCACCCACTCTTCTGCCCTATCTAATATTCTACACTAATTATGTCTCATCAGGCCACCAGGAATACCAAGCAAGAAGGCTGAGTTGCTTCTGTTCCCATTCAATGATGAGAAATTCAGAGGGTTGTACTTTTATATTATCCTTCCTGGCTAACACTGAGTAGCTGTGATCTGGGATGGAAATAAGTCACTGTGTGTGTGGCAGGGTGGGGTGGTGGGATTTGTTAAGTTCTTTAAACTACAAACCTGGGAGAAGGGAATCTATGTCCTGTTTGAGAACTAAACCTTTCTTTGCCTTAAACATAGAAATTTAGAATAATCTTGGTCAATATTTCATGGTCAAACTGAATCACAAACCTTATTTTCCCATTATGTTTTGTGTTTAATAGATAATTCTATTAGCCAACTAGTCATCTAAGCGGAAATGATGTAAACATTTTCATTAAATGGGTTAGCAATACAGTAAAACAAACAAACCAAGCAACAAGCAAACACAGCATCCATAGAGGGTGGGGTGGATAAAGAAGGCAGAGGGAACACTCCAGCCTTGGGCCCAGTTTCCAGGCCAGAAGGTGGAATAGTGGTGTAGTTGGGATGCTTTGGGGTTACCCATGCTCCTGGGAGTAAACTGGCATGCCCTCTGTAGGCAGCTCCAGTAAACCTACTGGTTTATTAGTTGGCCTTTGCTCTGTCTTTGGGTCCCTTATCTGTTGTGAATAACTAACTGTGTGTATCTTCTCAAGGTGAGTTCTGAAAATGGATTTAGTTATAGCTAAGACACAGTACTAAAGTTTTTAAAATTGCACTACTGTTTCCAGATGAAGTGGTTTACTTCAATTCCAAAGCAAAAATAAATAACTAAAGCTAACATAACATGGAATACCTGGAGATACAGAAGAGTCATTTATAGGTGTGGAATTTGCACCAGGCTGTAAGATAGATTTAGTGGTATTTCAGTTTGTTTCTCCCTAAGATCTCAGGAAAATTTGAACTGATCCTAATAAAATTCTGTTATTTCTTGTGGGACTCATGAAAATAAGATGATAGATAGATTGAAAAATGTACCTACAAGTACAAACAAGTTCAAAACCATTGTTCTTGCTAGATAAAGTGGCTGCAAGTGATCTCTAGCAAATCAGGTTTTATCGCAAATGTGTTTGCAACTCTGTCTTCTGGAAACTTACGTGCAAATTTATAATATATAAACCTGACTAGATAGAATCTATTAATGAGTACTACAAACACTTTTCTGAGTTTCAAATGAATTCCCTGCAATACACTAACTTGCTTTAGGGCTTCAGTCTTGACAAATCCAAACCCACACATTAGATTACACCCTTTCACATGTTCAGGAATGCCAGGCTCACTAGGCTAAGTCCTAGAACATATGATCATTTGCTTATATTTTCAGTGTGATCCTAGAAGGGACTAAAAACCTAAATCCTAGTGTCCCAAATCCTCTCAATGAGAGTGGCACATAGAATTTTAGAATTGAATGGAGCTTTTTAACTCATTAAGCTCAGCATATTTTTTTTTCTCATCTGAGTAAGAAAAACAACACCCTTCCCTTCTCTTTCATTTAAGTAACAAACACAAGAACCAAAGATTTCCCCTATCTTTTTCTGGATGAGGATATTTTTGAAGTCTCCAGGTCAAAAAATAGTTATCATTCCTAGTTAAAACCATCCTTTCAATAAACTGTTCATTTGGTTATGAGGGGGTGAAAATAGTGACTCCAGATAATTTACAGAAAGAAGGCGACCAGAAAAGATATGTAAGCTGGAAAATAGTTTTTGAAAAGTGACTATAAAGAAACTCAGTCTGGTGTTCCGCTGCATGTGCAGAAACAAAGAAAAAGTTCATCAGCCCCGACCTTGCCCTGTTGCCGACTTCTCGGTTTGAGTATTAGGTGACCTGAACTGAGCTGTGTTGAATTGCCTGCTTTACAGGAAACCACCATCCTAACTGCTCCTCTCTCTTCAACCAACACCCAAAGCCACTGCCAATGTCTAGGGGATGAGACTTCACAAGGTAAGTGAAAAAGAAAACAGGGAAGAACGTAGCTTCAAGTAGAATCTGGCGAGAGCTTTGGCTCAGGATAGAAGCACATTGCCCATGGGGTTGGGGTTGGGGGTGGGAGTGGCGGTGAGAGGGGACATGTAGGCCTTGGTTTGAAGCATCACTTACGATGTCAGTGTCTTGAGACAGCTCTTAGGGTTCCTGAGTGTCCTCTGAGAGATGGAAGCAGTCTCTGCTGTCTAGACTGAGGAAGTGCTCTGTGTTTTGAAGGACGGATGTCAGAATTTTAAAATCCAAATGATGGCTAAAGAATACCACTGGTTTGATTGACTACTCCTCATCGTGGCCCCCCTTCATATTGTTTCATTTGAGTAACTCATCTTTAATCCTGAGATGCAGAAAGTTAAAAAAAAAAGAAAGAAAACAAAACAAAAAACAAAAAAAAAAAACCCCTGGCTTTTAAAATATATATATCGCCCTACCACACACACATAGTTAAGACTTAAATATACTGTAGACATTGCTATTTTTTCATTTGTAATATAATATTTTATCATTTTTGAGAATTCCATAATACAATGTACTTTAGTCATGTTCACACCTGATTCTTCCCTCGAATTCTTCTCAATCCTGCTCTACCTACAACACTTCACTGCTTTCATCTTTTTTATTGTTGTTGTTGCTTGCTTTTTAAAGTTTGTGCTGCTCCTGTCTCTTGTGAGACTATGCCGGGGCCTAGCAAACACAGAAGTGGATGTTCACAGTCAGCTATTGGATGGATCACAGAGCCCCCAATGGAGGAGCTAGAGAAAGTACCCAAGGAGCTAAAGGGATCTGCAACCCTATAGGTGGAACAACAATATGAACTAACCAGTACCCCCCCCCCCCCCGAGCTCGTGTCTCTAGCTGAATATGTATCAGAAGATGGCCTAGTTGGCCATCAGTGGAAAGAGAGGCCCTTTGGTCTTGCAAACTTTATATGCCTCAGTACAGGGGAACGCCAGGGCCAAAAAGTGGGAGTGGGTGGGTAGGGGGGTGGGGGAGGAGGGTATGGGGGACTATTGGAAATGTAAATGAAGAAAATACCAAAAAAAAAAAAGTTTGCACTGCTCATGTACTCATGGGTGTAGGCCTATGCACTAGAGTGTGGTCAACCAATCAGGGGCCACACCCTTAAAGAAAACTGACTCTCTCTCCCCCAGAAGCCATCAATTGTCAATAGCAACTCAATTATGAGTGGCAGCTCATGAGCGCATCTCTCCTCTGGTTTGAACGTTGACTGATTGGCTCCAGTCCTTCCCAAGTTCTGACTCTTACAATATCTCTGCAACTCTTCTGCAGTTGTTCCTGAGACTTACATGGAAGGCGTGTGATGTAGTTGTCCCATTTGTGAACAAGGTCCACACACACTTGTTCTTGGCTCACTGACCAGTTGTTAATTTCTGATGTAATCATTATCTATGACACAAACATCTCTGATGAAGTCTAAGAGTTGCATTTTGAGGATGATTTGATTTAAGGCATAGTTTTTTGTTGTTGTTGTTGTTGTTTTGTTTTGTTTTGTTTAAAGAGTGTTTTACACTAGTGCTTCACAAAAAGAGAATGGCAGAAGTTAGTTTCTATAGCTTTTTTTTCCTATATCTTTTTTCCCCTTCTGTGAGAGGCCACCTAGACTTGAATAGGTATTTATGCCTATTATTCTTTTAACTTTAACTCTGAGTTGATTGTCCGGCTGTCAATACCTTTTTCTATGCACTTCCCATTTTTCCTCTTTTGCTTCCTTCCTGTGGTCCTGAATTCTTCTTCCTCTCTTATAGTGTCCAGGCTGGTGTGTCACAGGGTGATCCCAAACCCAGGACAGGTGGGGCATGCAGGATCCAGGTCCAGCTGGGACTGCAGGAGGGAGAAAGCCTTCTCTGGGAGTTTTAGCCTTACAACCTTTTTAGAGGATATTCAGTGAAATGGCTTGTGAATATAGTGAATATAGTTTTTTTTTTCTGGGGTAAATCAAGGGCTGTATAAGAACCTTGGAGAATGGGGAAGCGTTCTTCTTAGGGTGAAGTTTCATTGGCTGAAGCTTAAGGTTCTGGGAACACCTCATTTGCATGGAGAGGCACTCTCTGAATCCCAGGTGCTTGCAGAGCAGGTTCTTATCTGGAGGAAGTTGAACCTGTCACTTTGCCAAGGACTATGTGACATTCCTCAGGTAGAGGATGTGTTAATCTGGCTCCCCAGATCAGGCAGAGAGGAGGAAGCCCCTCTGAGAAAGGGAGTCTTCCACTTTGCCCTGAGCTCAGGGGAGTTGTAGGACATGGTAGAGGACAGCCAGGAAGAAAACACTGAGTCCAGAGTATTGTCCTCCACTAACTTCTGAAAGTGAAGTGGCATTGTCTAAGGCACGTGAGAAGAAAGAGGCAAGATCAATGGCAAAATGATATAACTTATGGCAGAAAACACATATTTCATGTTTAAAAATCTGTCCCCTTTTATCTTAGCTTCTGGTTACTTGAATTTTCTTTCTTTCTTTCTTTCTTTCTTTCTTTCTTTCTTTCTTTCTTTCTTTCTTTCTTTCTTTCTTTCTTTCTTTCTTTCTTCCTTCCTTCCTTCCTTCCTTCCTTACTTTCTTCCTTCCTTTCCTTCTTTCCTTCTTTCCTTCTTTCTTTCTTTTAACACATTCACTAGTCTTGGTTATATTTTGTTCCAACTCTTGTTCCTTGACGCTGGATGCTGATTGGTGCTGCTGGCGGTGACTTTTAGGCAGCTGTCTGCACTTTAAATAGAATAATTTAGAAAACTGCTTTGACCTTTAAGCTTCCTGAAAGAGTGATAAACATTTCGGAATGATTTTTGATTTGTGAAGATACAGTGGTTATGCTACAATGCAGATATTATAGGACTTCTAGCTTACTACTATTTTAGTGATAAGTATCAGTGGCATAACCTAGAAAGAACAGTACACTGGAGCCGCTCATGTCCTAATCCACTTGAGGCATTATGAAATTAGTTTAACATTATTTTCTTCTAGGAGATAAAAAGGGTGTTTGAGCCATAGGCTCTTTAAAAATAAATCGAGATTTTATTTTCTGGGCTGGGGTGGGGTGCGGTTGAATAATTTTCCACATCCAAAATTATTATAATTCCAATTTTTAAAATATTTTTTTAAAAAAATACATAATGTGCACAGTATAAATGAGGGGAGGGAGTTAAAAATTAAAGCAGCAAAAGAATTTTGCAGTTCTAACATGCATATGTACTAATTATTAAACAGCACCAAAATTCTAGTGGTTTGTAATTCTTTCCCTTCATGATAAAATCTGGGCTTTGACAGTCAATTGTTTAGGGGAACAGTCATTTGATTATATGAATTGGGGTGCTTCAAGAAATGTGAACAGAGACACCCCTCTTCTTCATTAACCTTTGATTTGTTTTCATTAGAATTGAAGGGACCCGGCACCATCAGACCGTGGTGACTCTTTCACAGGCTGGCGTGTATCTTTAAGTCCAGTGCCTACAAAATGGTTGTATTTGTATGCATGTGTTGGCAGTACTGTTTCAAAATGAGAGTTCTGGAATCATGTCAGCATGCTGAAAATCTACACTATTAAGACTCAAGGGGCAAGTTTGTGCCTGTTAAGTAGAGGCGAAACTTGCTTTCATTATGAATTTGTGATTATAATTTGAGTGTGTTCTGAAAAAGTCAGTATAGATATTAGACCTCAACTCTATAACTCTTGAATAGACATTTTTTTAAAGCGAATTAATTTAAAAAAACATAGAGTCTAGGGTTTTGCTCTGGTACTGTAAAGTTTTGCTTAGTAGCAAAGTCTACTTATGTTTACTCTTTCATAATATCTTCAAACGTTAAACACCAGTCATCTTCAATCTTATTAGCACTTCGATCTTAGTAGAGAAAATAAGTGTTAGGAAAAAAAAAATCTAGTGATCACCAACAATGTCCTTTCATTTTGCACTCCTTGGGTCCCAGCTAGAGAATCTTTCAGTTATTTAAATAAAGTCTGTAGCAGGCCCTTCCTTGTCCTGTGTTAAGAGATTCTGATCATGTGCTGGGAAGATATTGATGGACAGCTGGTTAAAGATAATGCATTTTATACATGTCAACCAACCAGCCTTGTCCTTGTAAGTATTCCCTTTGAGACTTATCTTATTCTATTCACAGAATAAAACCCCATGAATGTGGATTCGTTTCGAGTAAGACTTTATCAAATACTGAAGAGAATGGGTTTCTCTTTAAACCGTGCATGTGTACTGATGGTATCTGCTATTTGACAAATATAAGAAAATGCCAAGAGAATTGTAACAGGAGGGTAATTAGGGTGGTTTCGTTGGGAATGCCCACTAAGGGCTTTCAGTTATGAAAAGCATCACCGAGAGCAAAGATTAAGAAACATATGCTTGTTACTGGAAATGGTCTTTACAGTTGAGTGTGGAAATCTTTTAAAACTAGACATATAATAGTATATAGTTTAAAAGCGTCTATGTTTAAGAAACCTTTTGTTGTTCTATGATCTGATGTGTATATTTGTTATCTAACACATTAGAGAAACTTGAAGACACATTCCATTTCTCTGTCACCACTTAATCCCAACCACTTCGGCAATTTCTCTCTCTCCATCTACACTCAAACATGCCCTCTTCACTTCCTGCTAGCATGAGATACCTCAGTAGAAATTTAAAAATGGAGGTTTACATACAGTTTCAGATCACTACAGCTATGTGTGTTTACATTTTGTGTGAAAAAAATGCAAAGAAAGCATTCCTTCTCAACCCTCTTCCTGAGAATTCCTGATTTTTTTTTAAGACTGTTACTTTGTGAAGGCTAAATGGTTATATAATGCACGGCCATAGAGGATGCATGCTTTATTAGTTATAAAGTGATCTAGATTAAGAACCTAACGAGTGACTAATCCTGGTGCTCTGAAGAGAGAGAGAAGACATATCCTTCCATAACAAGCATTTACAAGGACAAAGCATTTCTAACCCCTCTTGATTCCCCAGCCACTAAAGTGGGTAGGTGGAGGAGCGCCTCATAGAAGCAGAGTAAGGGGGGATGGGATAGGAGGTTTGCAGAGGGAAAACTGGGAAAGGGGAATAACATTTGAAATTTAAATAAACAAAGTATCCAGTTAAAATTTTTCAAACAAAACAAAACAAAACAAAAACAAAAAACAAACAAAAAAAACTAAGTGTAGTTAAAACTTGGATCTTAACCAGGAAGTCTATACTTTAAAGGTCAGCATTGTAAATTGGTTTCCTCTGCAACAGCAAAGTGTCACAAACATGAGGCACAAGGCAAGACTTCAGCATAGTTCTGTGATTTTGGTCACACAGCTTACTTTAATTTACTTTAAGCTGTACAGGAAGCTAACATGAGATGAATGCTGAGTTCCTGGCTTCAGACCAAGCAAGTTCATACTTGGTAAGATTCCACTCTCAAATGTCATTTCCCCCAGCTTTTCTACACTGGCCCATGACTGCCAACCACAAGTTGATGCACATTTCAATGAAAAGTACCCCTCAAATAAACTTGTTACAAACTCGAACCGATCATCATATCATAACTTTATTTGGAGGACTTATATTCTGCCAGTGTATTTCTTTCTTGTTGAACAAACATACCTTCTTAGCATAAGAAGCATAAGAGATGAACCCTAGTCATGCAGGTCCAATAGAAACTAGCCAATAAATGGAGCTTGGTAGGTAGTGTGGTTTGTTCCCAGGGGTGTCTTCATTTCATATAAATACTAGTTTATATGAAATATAGTTTGGGAGCTAAAACCACAGGTGGTGATACCAGTACTAGGAAGAGGGTTGAGAAGGAACTAGGTGGAAAATAGAAATAGGCAAATTCGCAATTGCCCTAGAATGTACATAGTCAGCAAACAGAAGGAGAGAGTATCCTATCCAGGATTGCTATCCTATTCTAAAAGAAGGAATGAGGGAAGGAGGGGAGGGAGGCAGGGAGGAGGGAGGGAGGGAAGGAGGAGGGAAGGGGCAAGCATGGGGAAGACTATTGGAAAAAAATAGACCCCAGGCAGCGCCAAATGTTGAACAAACTTAAGTTACAGGGAATGTGGGGGGTTTCATGGTGGGCTTTGGGAGAGACTTCTGGAAAGCAGTAGCGCTGGAGGCTGAAAGAGGAGAGAGCCACCACTAACCACACGTGTGCAAGCATTTGGTATAGGGCTGAGGGCAGAGTGGGCAGTCTGAGCAAGGAAAGGGACTCATGAAATCTTTCTAGTAAAATGTTATTTGGCATTATAAACACGAAGAGACTTAATCTGAAATGATTCTGTAATATTAACAAGGTTTCTGGGCTTTTGTCTTACAAAGGCAAACAACAAACAGAGAAGATTATTCGAAATAGAGAATTAACTCAGCCACTTGAAATACTTTACCTTAAGCCTGAAGGAAAAAATTTATCTTTGAGCTTTAGTATGTTTAACTTAGGATCTGCTGGTGTATGTCTCCTAAACACCTGTTCAAATGAGGGGTTTTCTCTCCTCCTCTCTGTGGTGATTTGTATTCTGTGCTCAGTCGGCGATGCACAGCATGCACGATGCTGCCAATTTAATGTCAGGTAAGTCAGCGTGTATTACAGCTTCAGGAAACACATCTTTTCACAGTGATAGACCATTTTGAATGGGAGTTTTCTAAATATGAACATGGGAAAAAGATAGTATTTGTAAATTAGAATCAGTAACAATGTTCTTAGAGCTAGGAACAAATATTTTTTAAAAAAAAAATCAGTCACAAATGATGCTAAGTGATTTGCATGCTTACTGCATTACCTAACTGGTCATCAAGTGCTTCAGCTCTGATTTTTAGATTGAAGCAACATATAAAAGCCAGAGTGTTTATCACCACTGTCTTCACTTTACAGCTTGATTTGATGGTGATTTCCGACCCACCCCGAATCTTCATCTCTCTTCATGCCAACCCTTCTCTGATTGGCTTCATTCCCTCCCAAGGTTCCAAATACCCCCTTTATGATATTGGTGGTCAGATTTATATTTCTGAACCTTTCAAAACTAATGTGTTTACTCTGTTCAATCCGTGAGTAACAAATGATCTTTCCTGCTTCTCAACTTCCTTTCATTTCTCACAGAGTCGAGTGGAGAATGGTGGAGATATAATGCACTGTGTATGTTTTAATGTGCACTTGCTAGGCTCTGGCATGTGTGCTCACACATGGGACCATTACCTCAAGCAGAACAATGAATACAGTCAACACTAAGTCTCCTCATGCTTCCTATTGTTTTTAGGTTCTTTCCACTCCCTTGTGAATGGCACACTTTTGCCCAGGTCTTTTTTTCTGTGAAATTTGGCCTAGTTCTTTTGAGTCTCTGTGCAGCTGCCTTTGTCAGTGAATTGCTGCTGTGGTTGCGGGGAGGTAGGATCCCGTGACACTTCAAATATTTACTCACCAGCCAGCGGGCATTTGTGTGGGTTCTAGCTTAGGGCTGTCCTACGTACAGCTGATATGGCCACTGATGTACAAACAGTTCATTCTATGGCTATGTATTTTGATCTGTCCTAGGTAAAAACCTAGGACTAGGAGGGTTACGTCACATAACAGCCTTAACATTCTTTAGGTTATAAATTTTAAGAATTTGCCTAACATTTTTTTTTCCTCTAGTGTAGCTGTACCATTTTCATTCCTGACAGCTGTATTTGAAAGCTCTTTGTTGCCATCCGGCAGACTATTAGCATGGTCAATATTTTAATTATAAAAATGTGTGTGTATTGTTACATTCAGTCGTTCTAACTTGAATGTATTAGTAACAAACGATGCTGTCAATTTTGTCTGTATTCATTTTAAGAAACATGCATGCTCAAATCATCTGTCATTTTTTTTGAGTTGGGTAATTTTCTCTCTTAATGTTAAAATGTGAAACTATTCTCTCTAATTTCTCCAGATTTTGTCTCCCTGGATGTGTATGATGAGCAGTGTTCTGCTTAGTACTAAAGAAAAGTGCCTGACTGCTTGACTCATTAGGTAGCCAGTGATGGCCTTGAGCCACTTTCCAAGTGTGCTTCTATCCTTAGTTTAGGTACTGGGGATAAACTCTGAGACACTATGCATGCTAGGCAAGTACTTTACCAACTGAGCTACAGTCCAGCATGGATTTCTTAATTTATCTAGAGTCTAAAGGTCATCTCTTCAACTCATAGTAGCTAGAAACTTCCTGTTCCCTCTGCTACCTTTGTGGGGCCTCTTTTGGGGGCTGTGAACTAATTCTCTCTAGTTAGTCTCAGGAAATTTCCATTTGGTGACTCACAGTCAACTTTCAAGTTAATGCATCCAAAATAGAGTTCTTCCCCTTCTGGAAACTTTTTTCTTTCTTCACCCTCTCAGTATATGGCATCGCCAAGCACACACTTGCTTGCACTTGACATCTAGAAGTACCTTTTGATTTTCCCCTTCTCTATCAGGATCTAAGCCACACCTTTCAGGTAAAATAAAGAGTTAAACCATCAATCCTTTTTCCTTTGCTTCCTCTCATTTCTGTGATCCCAGTCTATAATGAGAGCGGTCCTCGTTCACTGAAATTACCCCATCTCCTAACAGATTTCCCCCTTTCTTGCATTGCTTTCTTCTGTCCTCTACCATAGCCATCCATCATGCCAAGCATCTGGGAGCCCCTAAATGTGTAAAGCAGGTTAAATCAGGCTTTCTTGAAAGTCTTTAATAATACTTCTTGTTTCAAATAAATAAAAATATCCACTCCTTCCAATGTCTTACAAGGTATGAAAGAGCTAATCATCATATCCTGGGTAATTTATGGTTTTTTATTTTGTTTTGTTTTTGATTCTTCTCTTAACATGGCCTCACTATTTTCTAGGAAATAATGAACTGTTTCCAGCGTTAAAAATCTTGTCACCAAATAAAGTGTTTTTCTTTGAGTTTGTGCTACAACCCAACCTATCTTATCGTCCAGATCTTACCTAAATAACAAGCGGAAGCCTCATTAGCTCTCCCATGTTGCTAAGCCTTTCATGTTACTTGCACTCCTACTGCCTGCTTCTTATGTTCTCAGAAACTGATTTCTTCCCAACTTTAGTTTGTTGTCTTATAGGTCTCAAAACTGTTATTATGCTGGCTTCTATGATTTTTGCTCACTACTATTTATCTAGTATTTGCAGCTGCCTGCTACCTATAGATATTTAATACTCTATCATACAAAAGAAGGATATATTTGAGTTAAAAATCACTTTTTGTGGCCAGTAAAATGGCTTTGAGGGTGCTTGCCATCAAACCTCATGGCCTTTATCTACATGGGGAGAAGTAGGGAACCAATGAACCAAATTCTACAATTTGACTTGTATACGTGTATACAGTGGTACACACACACACACACACACACACACACACAGAGTTAAATGTAATAAAAATGAGATAAAATTACATTTGAGATGATTTTTCTAGGGCTAGAAATTTTTCAATGTTACTTTCTTAAAAGTACCAAACCTTGGGCTAGAGAAATGGCTCAAAGGTTAAGAGCATCGACTACTCTTCTAGAAGTCCTGAGTTCAATTCCCAGCAACCACATGGTGGCTTACAACCATCTAGAATGTGATCCAATGCTATCTTCTGGTGTGTCTGATGATACCTTCAGTGTACTCATACACATAAAATAAATAACTTTTTAAAGTACCTAGCAAACCTCTATGACTGAAGAGCAAACAAGAGATTTGATTTTAAGAGGTAATACTCTGGAGAAAACCAAATTTTTACCTTTCATTTTTGAGGACCTTTCAAAATAAAGCATAAGGGCAAAGTTATCAAATCTAATGGTATTGGTATAAAAGCAGACACACACACCATTGTGACAAGATAGAGTGTCCAGAAGTAGCCCTGTGCACTTATTGCTGACTTATTTTTGACAAATGTGACAAAAAACACACTACAGAGACAGGCAGAGCATGAAAATACAGTTTTTTCAACAAGTGGTGCTTGGCAAACTTGATATTCATATGCATATCTGCAGATAATTTACATTTTATTTCCTTCTCTTACCTTGTAAAAAATCAGCTCAAAATAAGTAAATCTAAACTTAAAACCTTAAATTCTTTAACAAATAAGATTTAAAAATGCAGAATAATTCAACGTATAATTATGGGCAGCAGATTTTCTAAGACACCCCCCCCCCCAAAGAACAGGAAACAAAAGTAGAAATAGACAAAGGAAATTATAGCAAACTGCAGGGCATTTATTCAGTGAAAGAAACAGCAAAAAGACAATTTTCACAATGAAAGAACTTTAGAAGTTGTTCAGGTAACTCATTTCCAAAGTATCCGGAAACTTTCAAAAGCCCATTACAAACCCCTAAATAATCCAATTAAATATGGGAAAAGACTATTAATAGACACTATAGAAAAAGGGGAATTGTCATACACTTGTTAGAGGAACATATGAGATAGAACATCCCTTGGAGAACCTGTAAGCCTACTCTGAACACTAATGTCTCTCAATAATCCTGCTACTCTTCTTTAGGTACATAGCCAATGGAAAAGGCATCGACATATTAGTGAAACACCTGCATGCTTATGTCTATTGCTGTGCTAGTGACAGTCACTAAGATATGGAATCTACTTGTATGAGTGCATGGCATGAAATGAAAAAAAAAAATAAACAGAAGACAGTGAAATAGTAAATGAACATTGAAAAAAACTACATAGTAATGCATATCCTATAATTCAGGAGGCATGGGCAAGGAGATTGACATTCTGCACCAAAAGATAAGGCCTTGTCTCAAATGAGAGAGAGAGAGAGAGAGAGAGAGAGAGAGAGAGAGAGAGAGAGAGAGAGAGGTAATGTCATATTATCACTTGCAGCAAAATGGATGGAACTAGCAGATCTTATGGTAAATGAAACAAATCACACACAGAAAGACAACTACAGAATATTCCATCTCACATGTGGATGTTTAAAAATTCATTCAAAATGTTTAGTAGTGATTAATAGAAGCTGGGAAGGCTGGGTAAGGGAGTAGAGATAGGAGGAAGTTGGATAATGGGGTCCCAAGACACTTGAGTTGATCATTAAACATGTATTAAATTATCATTCTGCATCCTATAAATGTTTGCAAATAAATATTTAAAAAGATAAAATGCTGTCTTCATATATAAAACTGTCAAGATTCTGGGGTTTGCCAAACATTTAGTAACCAATATTATTCAGCTCTTATGTAATATTAAGAATTTTTCAAAGCACAACTACTAAGTGTGGGGTGCTGGGCTGTGCACAGATAGCCTGGTCCCTGGTCGAGCATAGGTCTGGAACCCCCAGAGCCCTGGTGGGTGGAGATTTCCACCTGCATGGTACAGCAGGAGTTTAGCCACGCCTCCTGAACCTTGCTACAGCCTCCCACAGCCCCTTCTGCAGAGAGGTATGTGGCATCTTAGTAGCTGCACCAAGCCCTCCCACATGCAAATAAGGTTTCCCCAAACTCTCAGTCCAAGCCAAAGAGAAGTACTACTCCATTGTCTGAGCCTTTTATCATAAGAGCTGTAACACTTCGAAACAAATCTGCTTTCCTGAAGCGCTGCCTGAGGCCATGCCACACTCTTCACTGGCTAGTCAGCTTCTCCTAGGCCCAGCCTGACCGGACTCAGTGCAAGGTGGCATGGAATTATGGTGAGGCAGAGATGGAGGTGGAGCCAACTGGCACAGTGGAAGCAAGGAAGCGACTTTCCCTCCCTGCCCGCACTCATTTTCCCTTCGCTGGAACCCTCGCACCAGGTCTGGCCAGAGATCTCTGTGGAAAACCTCTGGTACCCAGGACCACAACTAAGTTGCTATCAGTTCCTTTGTGCTGATTCTTTGTCTTCTATTACATGGTCACCTGTCTTGTTGGGAAGTGGATTCAGAGATTAACTCATCTAAAACTGTTACACTAAAACTGTTAGATTTGGTGTCTGAACTTCTGTGTTTGTCATAGTTTAGGATCTATGTTCTTGGCCCCTTCTTTCTTTCAGTAGAGGTTGTGCTATCCATAACTAAGTAACTAGGGACTAATCCTTGTTAACTTTGCCCATGATAGCTTTAACCTGCCATCTTGAATAAGATGACCCTTTCTGAAAACTTGAGAGGTGAAGCAACTGTGGCTTCCCTTGCCTCCTTCCCTTCTCTACTGCACTGTTCACCAGGTTCAGGTTGCTGATGGTGTTACCATGGTGTACTGCTTTCCCATGAAGTGTCCTGCAGTTACAGATGCCTGATGCTAATCTTGTGGTGGGAATATAGTAGTAAGACAAAGAGATAGATATGTGCTTGTGAAGTTTACATTTTGAAGTTAAAACCAAAATTACCAATTATCATCCTTGTGCAGGCTTTATGCAGCATTTTGCGCACTCGGGCTTTTACTCTATGACATAAGTTGGTATCTCAGTTAGGTTTGTATTGCTGTGACAAAACAATATAACCAACTCAACATAGAGAGGGAAGGGTTTATTTCAGCATACAGTTCCGTAGCATAGTCTCTCACTGAAGGGGGACAGGCAGGGACTCAAGTAGGGTAAGAATCTGGAGGCAGAAGCTGATGCAGATGCAGTGGAGGAGTGATGCTTACTGTCTTGATCCTCGTGACTTGCTTGTCCTTATTTTTTATAGCACACAGGACCACCATCCAAGGGATGACACTAAGCACAACGGGCTGGGCGCTTCTACATTAGTCATTAATCAAGTAAGAGCACTGCTAGACTTTCCCAAAGGCTAATCTGGTGGGCATCTTCTTAACTCAGGTTCCTTTGTCGAAAATGACTCTATCTTGTGTCAAGTTGACATAAAACAGTCAACACAAATATGTTAGGAAGTTTTCAGCATAAGAGTGATGATATGACAGATTTTATAGGATCATCTTGTCAAATATAAGAAATTCAAAGGGTTACCAATTTAGGATGAAGCAATATCCTCCCCACCCCCATAACATTGTAAACTAAAAATGTCATAAGACTGGATGCTCATCCAATCCAACTGAATGACTGAGTGTCCTTGCTAAGTAATTTGGAAATCTGTAGAGCCAATGTGGCTATTGTACAAAATTGAGTTAGAGTATCATGTCACATGCCACCAGAAGAGATACACTTTCAAAACCTGAAGCACTGTTTCTGCTAGACATGTGTCTAGCTGCCCCCACTGCAAAGTAGAAAATCTAAATGCAAATATCATAACTCAAGTGCTGTCTGAAGTTTCTGGCCTGGAGGGCTGGTGTAGTAAAATCTCTTGGCTAGTGTTTCAGATACACTTACAATCTCCCTTAGACGAAGAATAAGTTTTAGGCTGTCAATCAATGCCATTCTTTGCACACACTCCATCCCCCTTACCTAATGTGGGCTCTCCCATCACAGTACTCTGATCCAGTCTATCCTATCACTCCCTTATGGATACCTAATACACTTAGAGGTAAGTAAGGGGGCAAGAAGAAAGATTCTCTTTCTTTGTATGTGGGCTCTGTTGCAGGAATCCCAGTTTTCTTTGCTTTATAATAAAGATTGAAATGTAGAGATTAAGTTTTCCTAAGGGTTGGATATGAGTAATTCCTGGATAAAGTACATGTTTGAGAAATAGGAAATATTGTCCACCTTTGTTTCCTAGTTCTCATTATCTTCCATTTGAAATATGGTTGAACTTAATAAGCTAAGGAGAAATCCTCCAAATGGTACTGACAACCAGAAAGGAAAGCCACATTTTGACTCCTATTGAAAGACTTGCTAACCTTTAGCAGAAAACCACATAATATTTTCTTGCAGGTTAACCTCAAGTCTGGCACACAGTTTATATTACATATGGAGGTTTGCCACCAAATAGAGAAAATGTATTTCATTCCTCTCTCTTTTGCAAGTGCGAGTGTATTTCTGTTAGTGTATGGTATGCATGCATATTATTTGAAAATATATATAGTATATATAGTCGCTGAGGAAAATCAGATAAATACTAGGTTCAAACTGTGAAGGACTTAAAATCCAAGTAATGAAATAATCTGTGACAAGATAGTGACTAAGCCTGCATCAGTTCCACATGGGTTTTCAGTTCTAGTCCTGCCCTATAGATAATCACCATGCAATTGCCCTATCTACCGTCTAACCCTCCTAGTGTCTTTTGATTATCATAGGAGGGCTTAGCTATCATTTCATAAAAATTAAAGAACAAATTGATTTTGTTTCCCTCTACTGCTGCCACCCAAGAGCGGTCGGCCAGTGTGGCTTTCCTTAGGAGCATTGCATCTATAATTTACATGTAAAGCTATCACACACTTATCATCTCAGACAGAATGCCCGGGGATAATGTGGAAATTATGCTCTTTTGTGTAACTGGGCAGGTCTCCAAGATGAGTGCCATTTCTTGGAACAGCAGAATTCTCTTCTCACATGAGCTACATGACAGAGGAGTGTTACGCAGCTCACCCATGGATACTGGCAGCCAAATGACAAGGCAGAGTTCTGGTTCTGCATATGTAATTGGAAATCCCTGCCGTGCAATAACTTCTCAATGTTCACGATTGAAATTAATGTCTCACTTCTACTCGGAGAGACTCAGGCTGCCAGTGATCTAATTTTTTTTTTTCCTTTTGGGAGAGAAAGATTTACCTTAGAGGAAATTCTAAGGGATGTCTTATGTGCCTGTTTGTGGCAGGGAGGCATTCCTTTTATGTCTAGTTCTGCGAGATGTATGTATGCACTTAGCCTGTTTAGGGATGTTGGTATCTGTGCCTCTGTGTGCACACATGAGCTTTGCTCAGTTGCTGTGATATCATAAGGCAATGCCTTGGCCATCACAAAACCACAGTTGCTGAGCGGTCAAAGCATGGCGGCCAGTGCCCCCAAGGCAGTGGCTCTGGTCCAGCAGATACTAAAGTCAAGGACATTGGTGATTTTAGAATTATTATAAGATGTGTTATCTAGACTTCTCTGGAGTCCATGCATGTATTTTCTCCTCCTTTAGCTTGAGTTCCATAGTTTTGCCACTTTTTAACCTAATTTGGTATAAATGGTATTTATCTGTACCATTTTCCTAGTAAAAATGTGTTTCGATGGAAAAATTTCCAGTGTTGTTTTATAGCAGTACTGAACAAGGACTTTCACCTGGAGGGAAATAATACCAATTATTTGAGGAATTGGCATTTTGACTGTTCCCTCATGAATTTAAATGTGTGTGGAATCCACCATTTTACCCACCATTAACCTTTACTAGGATTCTTTAGAATATTCCAAAAGGAAAGTGCCTTTATATGAATGAGCTGCTGGGCAACAACAGGGGAAAAGTGTATTTCATGAGAGCCAAGCTGTTTCTGAAGCACCTGTAAAACCTCCCACTCAGCTACCGTGCTCAGAGCTGCAGTCGCCATGTGGAAGGCAGGCAGCCTCCTGACTGACTTGTGTGCAATCACTCTTAATCTTTGTCTTAGGGTTGCCATTGCTGTGAAGAGACACCATGACCATGGCAACTCTCATAGAGAAAAACATTGCATTGGGGCTGGCTTACATTTTCAGAGTTTTAGTCCACTGCTGGCATGCTAGCTTAGCGACATGCAGCAGATGTGGTGCTGGAGAGGTGCCTGAGAGTCCAACTTCTGGATCCTCAGAGAGCAGGAGGTCACTGAGACACACTTCCTCCAACAGAGCCACAGTACTTCAACAAGGCCACACCTCCTAATAGTGCCAGTTCCTATGAGCCTATGGGGACATTTTTTTTTTTTGCTTCTTTTTAGTTAATTTATTTTTTTTTTACACTTCATATTTTATCCCCCCTCCTTTCTACCCTCCGACTGTTCCATATCCAATACCTCCTCCCTAACCTTCTGTCTTCCTGTAGATGTTCCCCCCGCCCCCACACCTGACCTCTAAACTCCATGGGGCCTCCAGTCTCTTGAGGGTTAGGTGCAACATCTCTGAATAAACACAGACCCAGATGTCCTCTACTGTATGTGTTGGGGGCTTCATATCAGCTGGCGTATGCTGTCTGTTTGGTGGACCAGTGTTTGAAAGATCTCGGGGGTCCAGATTAATTGAGACTGCAGATCCCTCCTATAGGATTACCCTTTTTCTCAGCTTCTTTCAGCCTTCCCTAATTCAACAATAGGGGTCAGCTGTTTCTGTCCATTGGTTGGGTGTAAATATCTGCATCTGACTCTTTCAGCTGCTTGTTGGGTCTTCCAGAGTGCAGTCATGCTAGGTCCCTTTTTGTGAGCACTCCATAGCCTCAGTAATAGGGTCAGGCCTTGGGACCTCCTCATGAGCTGGACCCCACTTTGGACCTGTCGCTGAATCTTCTTTTTTTCAGGCTCCTCTCCATTTCCATCCCTGTAATTCTTTCAGACAGGAACAATTATGGGTCAGAGATTTTATTCAAACTACCACACTCCCCCTTAAACTGCTTTTCCCAGGCAGAGGTTATCATCAAGGCTCTTTATTTCCTCAAGACTCACCAAGTGCCCATGCTTACACTTCTTCAGCTCTTACGATTAGTCTGTCTTAGATGGCTGGGAGCTTGGCTTGCTGGACCAGCTCCTATCATCCTTGCCGGCTCTCCTTCTGGGCATCAGTCTCACCTTCTCTCTTTCACTCCCATCAAGGGTCCATTTCCCCTCCTATCTCCCTTTTGTGTTTATACTAGAAATTTCTCTTCAGGGCAGTCATCCATCTCTCAGATTTTCCCTCAGCATTATAATTAGATTTTTCCCTTAAAGTTACATCCCTCTGGCACTTTTTTTTTCTCATTGAGATCACTCCTTATAGCTATATTTTAACTTTTTCCTCCTCTGTAATAACTTTGGTTAAGCTTTATTTTTCTTTCCCACAGATAGTGTACAATTATATCTTTCACATTACAGCTCAATGTGATGCTTAGCATGAAATAGAGATTGTAAAAGTACTATTATTTTTCTCCTCATATGCCAGCAAGATTTTGCTGAAAGGACCCTGATATAGCTGTCTCATGTGAGGCTATGCCAGTGCCTGGCAAATACAGAAGTGGATGCTCACAGTCATCTATAGGATGGAACACAGGGCCCCCAATGGAGGAGCTAGAGAAAGTACCCAAGGAGCTGAAGGGGTCTGCAACCCTATAGGTGGAAGAACAATATGAACTAACCAGTACCCCCAGAGCTTGTGTCCCTAGCTGCATATGTAGCAGAAGATGGCCTAGTCGGCCATCATTGGGAAGAGAGGCCTCTTGGTCTTGCAAACTTTATATGCCCCAGTACAGGGGAATGCCAGGGTCAAGAAGTGGGAGTGGGTGGGTAGGGGAGCAGGGTGGGGGGGGGCGGAGGTATAGGGAACTTTTGGGATAGCATTTGAAATGTAAATAAAGAAAATATCCAATTTAAAAAAATAAGATGAGTGAAGCAATCAGGTCACATGGGGGAGAATTTAGAATAAACTCACTATTATCATTATTATAATGGTTACAAGACCTCTTAGCTTTCATTAGATGTTTTGGTGACCAAAGTCAACTTGAGAATAGGAGTCAGTCACTCAAGTCACATCTTGATAGGCAATGCAAACCAAGGCTTATAAAAGAAGAGGACTCTGGAATGGCCTCTGGTCTTTTTGGACTTTACAAGTAAGTAAAAGAATTGGCCAGCATGTCTAAGTCCCTTGTATTATACATTACACTAACTCTAAGCCTGAGATAACTCATGAATCATTTCTACCTGTCTTCTGAGATGTGGGCTCTTATCCCAACTCTATTCCTTGGGAAATGGGAGACTGTTTGTTTGAAGTTATAGAGTTGATTGTATGTGTTCAAGATGCACACGGGGTTGAACAATTCAACAATTGTATTGTCTTTTCTTTTTAGAAGAAAGCCATCAACAACTTTGCATTCTGCTTACCAAACAGGGACAAAAGATGAACACTTGTTACAGTATAATAAAGGAAGAGAAGATGATAGCCTACCTTATTCTTGCATTGCCTTTACAGTTCTTTGAATCCATATAATGAGCTCTTTTCCTTTGTCCTCTCCCTGCCTCCTTTTTTTTTTCTCATCCACCCCCTTTCATCACCCCTACCTCACCCACACTTTTTGAATCATGGTCTTTCTATATAGCCAAGATAGGCCTTGAATTGGTGATCCTCCTGCTTCAGTCTCCCAGGCACTGGCGACCTGGGAGATGGCACTGGATCATAGTGTCCAGAATGGTAGACTTCAAAGCTTAGTACTGTGTTCATCACTATGGTTTTGATACTAGTAATTATCAAATGAATGCCTTGTATTTATATAGCATTCTTAGATGCTTCAGCTTGCACAAGGAATTTAATTCTGAATGCCTTGTAAGGTAGAAATCAGAGTTCCCATGCTAAAGTTGTTAAGGCAGAAGCAGCATTCTCAGTGATAGCAGATAACTAAGCCAGGGACCGACACTAGCTTTTCTGACTCTATACTGGCAGTGTCATTACAGAGCCTCTTATTTACTTACAACTAGGGAGTGGCCTACTCTGGGGTGCACATATGTAAGCAGGGTCTGAGCTCCATTAAATAATGCTAAAAACATTTGTTGCAAAGTGCTCTGTTTCAGCAAACTTTGCCGTGAAATTTTAGAAAAATTCATTGAACAGGGGACTGTTTCCAAGGACTCTGAGAAACTATACCCGTAAAATCTCCCCAACATGATAATCTAAACACAAGCTGAGAAAGAACAACACCAGCAGACATGCCAAAGTGAACAGGAAATAGCACATGGGGCCTCCATCCTACCCAAAGAACTATAAATAACTGAGGAATACTCCAAGAGAGGTGGCCTTCACCAGGGAAGAGAACACCAATTTCTTGTCCAATGCAAAACAGTTGACCCCAAAAATATGTGTACAAGAAAGATTACATAGACTGAGCAGGCTATATTTAGAAACATATATGTATATCCATATATGTATGCAATAACAATTAAGAAAAAAGAAGTCATGAACTTGAAGAAAAGCAGAGATGGATATATGGGAGGTTTTTGAGGGGGAGATATGAAGAAAGAAATGAGTATATTATAGGCTCAAAAATAAAAAAAAATTAAAAAATGAGAAAAAAGAAATAATGGTTCTTTACAGAACTTTGCCCATCAAGATACATACATACATACATACATACATACATACACACACATGTGTATATCAACTTTATATTTTCATATGAGTACTGTTCGTTGCTTTAAGGCTGGCAATGAATATCTTATTTAGATCACATTAATACAGATATCTTGTAAAAATTATCTCAAACTGAGTTTAATCCTCTGGGGTTTTTTATGTTAGCTGTTGGGAGTAACAATAAATGCAGAACATCTATATCAATGGTAAAACAATTAAAATAGCATCATCATGATGGGTATGGCAGAAATGATGGAGTTTTATTACATAGGAAAGAAATGGCTTTGGGGCCTCCCATTTTCACTTTGAAGGCCCCAGTGCTGGTGTGTATTGAAATTTGCCCCACATGTAGGGAGAGTGAACTCAGAGAAGACACCTTTGGTTTCCCAGTTGAATAGGGAAAGGTACAGTGTGCTTTGAAGTTCAGGTCAGGTTTTCATTTTTTCCACAGTATGTTTTATTGATGTACAAACTTATCACCTCCCTCACGGTTAGCAAGATAAGAAATGTATGGTTAGATACAGTAGCATAGAGGGAAAAAGTCAGTTATTCCAAGTTCATTTATTCCAAATGTAAACTGCTGAGATCAACCCAGGTCATCTTGGAGGATGGCTGTGTAAGATCAAAATTCCAGGAGATCTTGTTCATACATTCTCAGGTGGCTGCTCAAAAGTTGCAATAAATGTCTACATATTGTTTTGCAAAATGCAGCAGTTCTTTCTTTTAACATTTTTGACCTTTAAATTTTTCATTAAAGATGAAATGAAGAAGCAAATTATAAACACCCTTCCATACAAAAACTTAGAAACATATCTGTTTGTGCTCCTCCCTCAGTGTAGATTTTTTTCTGAGGTTGATTAAGCCTTGTAGATGTGGAATCTGCAGCTTAGCTGTAGAAGCCTTTACTGTTTTTCTGAGGAAAAACCCCAAGGCTCTGGCATATAACAGTGACACAAGCCCACAAGGCCTGAGATGATGTCCTGCTCACCCTCACACAGGCCTTTCATTCTTAATTAATGACAAGCTACATGATGTCCCCCGTCCCACCTTCTGCTCACTGATATTCTATGTGGGATGATGTTACTATGGTGTGATCTACAGGTTTATCAAGTGTCTCAAGGGCATCTACATCACATTACAAGGAGTGATAGATCAGCAGTTCCTAAAATGGTCTTAATGACAGATTGAAGTATTCTTTAGTCACAATCAGAATGGCCCAGGTAGCATCAATGAGGAAGAATTAGATGACACCATACACCTTTATTGATTCAGCTTGGTATGGATGGCTGTACTCTATCTTTTTTTGATTTCATTCTCAGTTCCTTGTAATGCTTGAATAACAAGACCTTTGAGGATGTCTGTCCCAGGGAAAATTACTGAGCCTAAGGTAAGTTTTACTTCAAGTGGATGGTGACTGGCTTTCTCTCAGGATCTTGCAGGAAGAGTGGAATGTATTTACTGTCATTCTTATCACTAGACATGGCCAACTGAATGTCCCATGCTGGCTTTGTTCAGTTGGGTTTCCATCCCTCTAATATAAAATGTGTTGTGCTTTTTTGCTTATTTTGAGTTCAAAAGCATAGAAATCAGTGACATTAGGGGGGTTGTAGTTATAATGGAATAAGCCATTACAACAAGAGGTACACAGCTTCATGTTTTGTGGTACAGGAGGTTTGAACCCAGGCATGACTTTCATTCTTAAGCTCCTCAGAGCTGAGGGCATTTACTCTATATCACTTCTTTTTCTTTTGCAATTTTTAAAGATGACATAATTTCTGAGTAGAGCATGCAAGTGATTCAATAACCAGAACACATAAGGATCTCTGTAAAAGTCTCTTCTGCTTCCCTTGCCAATGTGTAATTCACATACATCCTTCCCAATCCTGCCAAAGAGTGACCCTTCTTATAGGTTTTCAATGTGTTCTTTAAGAAAACAAAAGTATTCCTATTTATGTGGTACACCTGTGTAGGTGTATGCACAGATATGTGTAGGCCCTATAGAAGCCAGGAAACACCATCTGACCTCCCGAAACTGCAGGAGATACAGGTGGTTATGAGTGGCCCAACAGGGGTGCTGAGACCCAGAGTTGGACCCTCTGAAAGAACAGTAAATGCCCTTTTCTATTGAGGCATCTCTCCAGCCTCTCCTCTCTCTGTGTAAAGAGATTTATGATTTATTGCTGCAATCCAGTCTGAGTCTGTACATGTTTTATTCTTCAAAATCCTCATAAATGGTAAAATAACATTCATGGATTGGTACACTGGTTATTCTTACTTAATATAGCTAAGCTTCCTCTTTAGGCAATACTAATTCACAGGACTTCATGGAATTATGCTTGGAAGGGTGAATTCTAAGATGAGACTTCTGACTTATAGAATCTTCCTCAAATAACAGTGTGGAAAGCATGGTGATTGGCTTTAAAGACTGGAGTAAATCAGTGAAGGGAAATGGTAGCATATTTTGGTCTTGAAGAGGAGTCTTCACACTATGTCCTGATTGGACACACTGTACAGCCTGCTAATGTCTATTCTTTTTTTCTAATAAAAATGTTGTGTGTGGACGTATTTACCTCTCCCCCACTGACCACAGTGTGGGCACTCTGGTCTATGGCTCGATCTTCAAGAAAGTCCGTGCTCTTGTCATCAAATCTGCTTTCGTGATCTACTGAAATCAAGTTGCTGCAAAGTTGGTGTGTGTCACAGACGCTTCAACACCCAGGCCTCGTCTGCCTGTCTCTGTTCTTTGGAAGTGTTTGTCGTTTGGAGAGAAATCATCAGATTTGTGTGTTTTGTCCTAATGTATCCAGCACATTTCCAGCAGAGTTTGATATAGTTTCCTGTTACTAATGACAGAAAACAAAAATTGAAACCTAATTTTAAAAATACAGAAGTTATAGCCCTAACATTAAAAGTGCATTATACAGAGAACCATTTGATATTCCTTAATTCTCCATTTAAAAACGCACATCCTGTTCACAGATAGTGTTTCAGATGGTTTTTAGTCATGTAAATTATTTCTCTCCTGACTGTGTAATTACATGATGGACTGATTTCTAGAGTATCATATACTTAATGTGGGTTTCTAAAAAATGCTTTAATCATATAATTGCTAGTTTATCAAGTAGAAAATATAGGTCTGACAACACTATCATTATGTCATTATTTTCCACAAAAGACTGCGAAACACACTGAAGAGGCCATTATGAGGGAAATAGTAGTTTTCTATGGTGTCTAAATTTGCAAGGATTTAAATCAATAAAAAGAATAAATCAGAAAGGGTCTAAATATAAAGTGCTTAAACTCTACCCAGGCATCATATCTCTGTTTAAAACCAGTACAGACAAAGGAAAAGAAGTATAAGAGCTGAGCAGAGACTGGTAGGTGATCTAGCCAAAGAATGACACTAGCATTGAGTAAGAGACTCCCTGGGTTCTGTGAGGAAGTAGAAAAGACAGGCAATGCACTTGGGACTTCCTGTTTGTATTCTAATCCAGGCGCCTTGCTCTTGTGCTACTTATTCTGACTATACCACATTTAAGTGTGATTAGAATAATCATTTATCAATGAGCATATGGCATATACCTATAATCCCCAGCACTGAGTGTGCCAAAGAAGGGGTACCACAGAGAATTCAAGGCCAGTGAGGGCTACATAGTGAGGTCAAGGCCAAGAGACCAGTCTGGGATACACAGCAAAGCCTTCTCTCTCTCTCTCTCTCTCTCTCTCTCTCTCTCTCTCTCTCTCTCTCTCTCTCACACACACACACACACACACACACACACACACACACAAACTAAAACTAACTATCAAAGAATCATTTATATTCATTTGGTTTCCATCCAGTAAAACAGGGGAATATATTCTAGAATGAATAGATGATCAAATTCAAATTCAGTCATACATAATTTAAAAATTACCAAACCATTTTTTTTAAATTTAATGAATTGCAGAGCAAATGAACATCTGTTTCCAACGAAGTCTTGTAAAGATGAAGGCAAACTGCTTCCTTTGTAGGCTTAGGATAAGAAAGAATACTTCTAAAAAGTTTGTTCTCAGGGTAGTTCAGCTACATACACACACAAAGGTGTCACAAACACATACGTACACACCACAAAGATGCCACATGATTGGTTGTGTTACTTGTGCCTCCGTGCTTGCTTCCACTTGGTTGGTATGATGGTTTTGCCTTGTACTCTATACACACTGTTTTCCTTGTGATTTTGGATAGTGAAAGACAATACTCTGAGATAGTTAAACCCATACTCCTGATAGGAGTACTTCAAATTAATTCTATAAGCCGAGCAAGTGCCATTTAGTGAAGTTCTTTATACACACTCAAAAGGTTCCCTATCCCCCTGCTAACTGAGAGAGAAAGCAAAGAGTCAGGACCTGCAGATCTGAGGAACAGAGACCGAGTAGCATGCCTGTGAGGTGTTTGGTACAGTGGAGTCTGTAAGGGGCTAATCAGGTCTCACTATCAAAGCAACAAGCTCCACAGACTGCCCTTTCTTCTTTGTTGGTATATTATCTTGGAGTAAGGATGCCTAAACAATGTAGCAACGGCCAGATCACAGCCTTACGCTGAAATATGAACATTATCCTGAAGAGAACAAAATTGTTTGGGAATTCTAAATCCTCAATTTCTACTTAATTAGCTCTTCCAAATTTTTTACTGCTTATGACATGAAAAGAAATGGAACCTTAAGCAGATCAAATAATTATATTGTATAATTTTCTAGCTTCCTCACTGATCTTCAGAAAACTAATGGGAAGATATGATAATTTTGATCTCTATAGAAAGTGAAGTGGATGGAGAAAAACAGAATGATAGATTCCTGGAAGAAAAAAAAAAAAGCCATGGGTTTTCGCCCAGCCTTGCAGCGAGGAGTGCGCAGGCACAGACTGCTCAAGTTTCTCGGGTAATTACTGAGGGCTTCTAAAGAAGCAAAAGGTTCATTTGAGAAACTCACTTGAAGATCATTAATTAAACCCATGAGGTGGTTTTACTTTTCATCGGAAGTCATTCGTGATGAGCAGATTATTATTCCAAATCTACAGTGAAGGAGTGGCGTAGAAAGGATAAATATACAGATGGGTGAACTAAAAATGGAAGAGACAAAATAAATGATAGCTTTTCCTCAGCTGAAACAACAAGCGACTATATAAGAAGTTAATTAATAATGAAAATTACAGGGCAGTCGTAAACTAGGGAAAAGAAACTCCTTGAATATTTGAAGTGTTCGCCATCAGCTCCACCCTGTGACCCGTACCCCACACGGCTTGCTGATGTCAAATGCTTTATCATCCCTCTTAGACATAATGTCTGGCCCTTGGGAAGAAAAGCTGACTGTCATTCTTCCTGGTTCAACTCTAAGCCAAACACAGCAGAATTCTAAGATATCAAAACTGTTTAACTTGAATTCCAAGTTGTCCTCAGCCATAACCCAACAAGGACATACAGGTCTTGGCATCTTAGGATCTTTATTACTTGTGATTGTTGTGGGAATTCTTCCATTTGGGGGTGTGATTCTTTCTTTCTTTCTTTCTTTCTTTCTTTCTTTCTTTCTTTCTTTCTTTCTTTCTTTCTTCATTTTATTTTCTTAATCTTCTTGGTGAGAGTTCTTTTAGGAACCACAGCCGTGAACATGTGACTAATTTATCTTTCACCGGACTTTACACCTTTTTCTTTGAGCATTTATGTTCCATTCACACCTATTACTAAACTGCATCTTTTCCCATACCCACCCTTTTGTTAGATACACATTTTTTCCTCACCCCCTGTTAACTTGGCTTCACAGTTGACTTTGCATCCTGCATCCCCCACCCCTGACTCCCCCATGCCCCATGCCCCAACCCCTACATCCCCACCCCCCACCAAGCTCTTTAGTTTTTTGCCTCAGACTCTCTGCCCTGTATCACTTGTTAGCTGGCACAGTGAAACTGCTGCTCTGCCCAAAACTGTACAAAAACAATGACATTTCTGTTGGAAATCGCCACTAGACATACCAGACTAAGGAGGAATGATATAGATAAGAAAAAAATTCATTTCTGGCAAGTTATGACCTCAGCTTAAGGAGGAATATCCAGGCAGCATCTTGCACAGTGGCCATTTCAAGCTGTCTTTTTCATCTGTTGTAGAAAATAAAAACAGATATTTCAAACACATATGTTTGATTAATTTTTTTTTACAAGATGAAGAAAAACATTTTAAAAGAGTTCCTTTACAGGGTAGAAATCTGACAGATACTATTCTAGTCAGTAATTAAGGCATCAACATCCAGTGTCATGTTGGTAGTATATATATGGCATATATAATATATATAGTATATATGCATAGTATATACATGGATATATATGTGTGTATACAGTATTATATTATACACACACACACACACATATATATATATATATATATATATATATATACACACACATACATATTTCACCTTGATAAGACTGATGAGGGGGCTAGCGAGCTCTGTGCTTTTTCTTCTTCAAACTCATAGCTCCGGTCTAATTAGGACCATAGATTATTTAAATCCACAAAATGTTATGTTTTTTTCTTCCTTCCTTCCTTCCTTCCTTCCTTCCTTCCTTCCTTACTTCCTTCCTTCCTTCCTCCCTCCCTCCCTCCCTCCCTCCCTCCCTCCCTCCCTCTCTTTCTTCTTTCTTTCTTCTCTTTCTTTCTTTATCCTTTTTAAAATGAGAGAGACTTGCTTCATAGCCCAGGGTAGCCTGGAACTCATGGTGACTCTCCATTCAGCCCCTGGAAGATGGGATTTTAGATTTATGCTGAGAAATAATGCTTCTTTTCTTTTTAAATCAAGAACTTCTTCCAGCCTTCCGTATTTCAATATACCATTTCATTAGACTATGCACTGTGAGTGTATATGTGTGTACAAATTCATTAGTGTGTGTGTGTGTGTGTGTGTGTGTGTGTGTGCGCGCATGCACGCACGCGCGCACACGCATGAGGTAGCATTAGGTGGTTTCCCTATCAGTCTCCACCTAATTTGTCTTTCCTTTCATTGAAAATAGATTCTTATCTCATACATTATATCTTGATTACAGTTTCCCCCCATTCTACCCCTCCTAGTTCCTCCCCCACCTTACCTCTGCTCTGAATCCACACCCTTTCTGTCTCTCATTAGAAAGAGATAACAACCAGATATGACAAAACGAAATATAATATAAAACAAAAAGCATCACTTGGAGGTTTGATGAGAAATGAAAAGAGGCCAGAGAGTAGTCCCAAGAATCAGAGACACATTCATTCACATACTTCTAAAATACTAAGCTAAAAGCTCTAGCATATATGCAGGAGGCGTAATGCAGACTCACGTCAGTCTGGTGTTTACTGGGTCTTTTTGAGTTCATAAGAGCCTTGCTCAGTCCATTCAGAGATTCAGAGGTACTTTTTCCCCTGGTGTCCTCTATCCCCTCTGGCTCTTACATTCTTTCTACTTCCTTTTCTGAAGTGTTTTCTGAGCCAATGGTGTACATCCCATTTAGAGCTCTCTCTCTCTCTCTTCCCCTCCCCACACCCCCTCTCTGCATAATATCTGGATGTGAGTGTCTGCATCTGCCCCCAACTCCTGCAAGAATAAGCCTCTCTGATACTGCCTGAATAAGGCACTGCTCTAGTAGTATAATAGAACATCACCAAGAGTCATTTTATTGCTTTTTTGTTTAGATCAGTGTTTGCTCTCTAGTTTATCTTATCTCTGGTTCTGAGTCACCCGAGCAATCTCAGTTACGTGTTCCATCACATGGAATGGACTTTAAATCAAATCAGATATTTGTTGGCTACTTCCACAAGTCCTGTGCCACCATTGTCTTCGAATATTTTGCAGGCAGGACAAATAGTAGGTCTAAGGTTTTGCGGCTGGGTTGGTGTTTATGATTCTCTTTTGGTAACCTGCAGACTATCTTCATACAGCAAAGACAATAGAACATAGGAGTTAACTCTTCATGAACATACCAGTTTGACTTCTTCATGGTTAATGAGATTTGTAGTTGTTGTCCTCAGTGCTGAAGCCCTGCTGTGAGTTTGCTGAGAGAAACCTATAAGTTCTATCATCTTGGTAACAGCCTGGGTTGTGTAGGGGATTTCTATGGAACCTCACCTTGGCCAACAGCTCATTTGAATGCAAGTGAGTCTCAGTACTGGAAGAGACAACCAGATGGGACTCTGTCTCCCCTAGCATTAGGAGACCTCATTAGGACCCCTTTCACATATTTTCAGAAGTTTCCAGTGCACTAGGTTTTCATACCATCTCTCAAATGCCCCTCGGTTCCAGATGTCTCTCTCTGCATTCTCTTCCTTAACCCTATTTTCCCTCACACTTTCCACCGATCCACCTGTTTCCTTCCCCGAGCCCCAGTTATCCACCTTATTTATCTAACACAGATTCTCCTATAGGAGCATATTTGTTTGGCTTGGGTAAGTGGCCAGCTAACTCCGGAAATCCACCTGTTCTCCTCATCCTCCAATGCTGGGTTTACAGATGTGTGCAACTGGGGATCTGAACCCAGGGACTCGCGCTTATGTAACAAGTCATCACCGACTACTTCATCCCAGCTCCTAGACTATAGACATTTTAAGAACAAAGTTTATTGGCTTATTTCTGTTTTGTTGTTTGTTTGTTTGTTTGTGTGTGTGTGTGTGTGTGTGTGTGTGTGTGTGTTCATTTTTGGTTTTCAAGACAGGGTTTCTCTGTGTAGCCCTGGCTGTCTTGGAACTCACTTTGTAGACCAGGTTGGCCTTGAACTCAGAAATCTGCCTGCCTCTGCCTCCCGAGTGCTGGGATTAAAGGCGTGTGCCACCATGTCCGGCCTTTATTTTTGTATTTTAATCTGTATTTGTTTTATATATTTTTGTAATGTTGAGGATTGATCCCAGTGTCTTGTGAATGCTAGGCAAGTGCTCTACCCCCGAGCTATATTCTTAACACTAACACTATTTACTTTTGTCCAACAGAAGCAAGCTTATCCAGGCAAAATATTAAGTTAAGCTCATTTGCTTTGAAAACGAATTAAATGGTCCATGAAGAAACTATATGCTTCTATTTATAGGCCAAATGTTTATAATGCATAAAATCAAGAGTGTGAAGGTTACTTATTAAAGACTTGTAGCTTCTGCTTTAATATAATCACAGGATAATTCAAACCATATACATTTATGTAACTTGGGTTAGTATAAAATATTTAATACCTAATGTAGCACAAGAAACAACCAATCGTCAGGGACACAAGTGACTTCCCTGGTGCCATCTAGCAAACCATTCTGGGTTTGTAATGGGATATTCAAGAAGACTGGAATATATTTCTGTGGTAGTCTTTAAAAATAGGACAGTTGAGATGTGTTATATGTAACATGACAGTCTGTAGTGATTTCCCAAAGCACATCTGAGTCTTGTACTGCTCTTAAGCTCTTAGAAAATGCTCTTGAGTTCTTTAGTGGAAGGTATATGTGCGGAATGAAACTATAAATGATTTACAACATTTTAAGTGCTTCAGGGAATGAGCTATGCTATACCAGAGGGTTATTGTGGTATAACCTCATTAGATATCTATTGCTTTGCTTTGGAAGGCCCAGAAAGTTGACAGCTCCACCCACATAGTAATCATGATGGAGCTGCTGTGTCTATGAAGCAGTTACAGAGAAGAGAAAATGCTTCTCAGGATGTACACTTGTATGTGTCAACCAGGAAGAATCTTGAGCTGACTTCAGCAGACACAATGCGACGTGAGCCTGGCCAAATTGTTACCTCCATAGCTTTCCGTATAACTGCCTCAATATCTTAAGGGCTAAATTTTAAGCATAATATCAATTTTCTGTCTTGGTCATTTAGTAATTAGTCATTCCTTGGGTCTGTTTCTTTTAGTGTAACTACATACTCGAAGTAATATTCAAAGAAATGACTGTAGGAACAAATGGCATGTTAGCCTTTGTTGTTGTGGGAGGAAAAAGGGTGAACAAAGATGATACTTCAGGATTTTGCTTTTGACCTTGACTCAGGTTAGAATCCAGAAAAATTACCACCGCTGTGGGACTGTGAATCTTCATGATTGGGATAAACACATTTGTTATATGCCAGAGGACACTGACAGTATGAGTGCTCAAGACTCAACCAACAGTGATAAGATTTACCAACAAAGTTAAAATGTGTTCACAGATGTTGCCTTTTATTTGTAGTACATGGATTATTCATTTGGAAAGATATAGAATAGGAGTTGTTGACATTATTAGGTGTATAGAGAAAAATGTTGGAATTTATTTTTATAAATCAATAACAATATGATTCCAGCGAATCTTATTGGCCACTTCAAATGGTGACTGCCTACTCATCTGTTTGGATCAGATGAAAGTTTATAGGGATGAAGTGAATACGCTCCCAGGACTTTAGCTGCTTCTGATGATGAAGACATCATGAGCTCTATTTACAAACAGCTGTGTTAGAATTCTGTAGAAGAATACAACCAAGAAAGTCCATGCACATTCATGAACACACACCATACATATGTGTATATGTGATATATATATATATAATATATATATATTATATATATATATGCATGTGTGTATATAACTGTATAAGTAGACTCAATAAATATTATTTTGTCTGGCAGATTGGAGTCTGTGTGATCCCTCTGTATGCTGGAGAACTAGAAACCTGGTGCTGATTAGTACCGGAAGCTGGATGTCTCAGAACAAATGGGAGCAATGGTTTAGCTCCAGTGGGAAGCTAAGGGCCTGGAAAAATCCCTGGATGATCCTGCACTGAGGGCCAAAAAACCAAGGAAACCACTAGTGAGCAGAAACATGCTGTTATAGATGTGTTAAATACATTTTTAAAGGCATAGTTTACTCTCTTATAAGGTAAAGAGAACAGTTTACTAGAAAATGAAGCTTCAGCCTTCACAGTTTTCTTCAGTTGAAGATGTTTTTCTGTATCTAGAAAACAAAAAATAAATTTAACTCCATAGTTTCTCTGAAGAAAATGACTGTGGGATATAGTATGGCATTGTGTGTATATGCTTTTCTATAGTGCCTTGGTTTAGAGTATGCTAGTGGCAAGATTTATATTTATCTAACATTTAGCTTGAATATCTTATCTTCATATGGAGACACGGGTAAAACTGTTAATTATAATGGAAAAGTGAAATGACTTTTATTTCCCTAGGAGACCTCTCCTTGATTTAAAGGATGCAAAGGTCTTAAGAGAGCTACTAAAAGGACTAGTCTCTAAGTCTAAAACCTATACATACAAGATTATTTAAGCAAATGTATCCAGACAAGGTGAGAGAACCCCGATTCTCTAAGAAAGGAGATGAAATTATCAGAAATATTCAAAAATAATGCAACAGTTACTTTTGTTTGGATGTCATGAGATCTGCACAAAGAATATTAACACAGTGCTTCGCAAAGTCTACAAGTCAGCCCAGGATCTTACGACAATTCTAGTTCTTGTTGTGGGACCCCATTAGACCTTGGGTGAGGAACTGGGGAACGGAAATTCCCTGATTTCACTTCAGGTTGTTTCCCTCCTTCTCCTCAGTTATTTTTAAAAGCAGTCAGTCCAAACCAGGTCAGAGAACACTGAGATGCTGAAAGGTTAAGGTGAAGGACAGACTCTGTAAAGCTTTGCTGTGGTGGAGTTAACTGAAAAGAGCTTCATTGCTCTTTGCCTTGTTCATGGGCTGAAATGTAAATATGCTAATTGGTGACATGGATTGCCCTAAGTCTTTTGCAGGCCAACATGCCTTTATTTGGAAATTGATGGCTAAGAAGTTGGATTTTCTACTCAACTACACGTTTATCATTTTCAACATGTCTCTCAGTAATTCAATAGTAAGATAAACTATTTTTGTTGGGTTGAAAGAAAAAAAACCAGGATATAAACAAATAATTCAATAGCAATGAGATGACTTCATTCTGACTTATTGAATGATTTCCCCCTTTGTAATTAAGTGGCTTCTTATTGCCCTCAGACATATGAGTGTCTCATGTGGCCATGTGACATGGCTGTGTCAGGACCCAGCACAGCCCTGGGAACACAGGGGCACCTGGGTCTACTCATCCCACACACAGTCTTCTGCTTTAACCATCTTTGTGTTGCTTTATCTTTTTAAAATTATTTTATTGATTTACATTTCAAATGTTGTCCCCCTTCCTGTTCTCCTCTCCACAACACCCCACCCTTTTCCCACCCCCTTTGCCTCTATGCTCCCCACACTCACCCACTCACGCCTCACCCCTTTAGCCTCCCCCTTCTTTTTTTTAAATCATTTTATTTGTTTACATTTCAAATGATATCCCCCTTCCTGGCTTCCCCTCTACAAACTCTCCCATCCAATCCCCCTCTTCCTTTGCCTCTATGAGGGAGCTTCTCTATCTACTCACCCACTCTGGTCTTCCTGCTTTAGCATCCCCCTATGCTGGGGCATCAAATCCCCACACAATCCATCACCTCCCCTCCCATTGATGCCAGATAAGGCCATCCCCTGTTATAAATGTAGCTGGAGCCATGGATTCCTCCCTGCATACTCTTTGGTTGTTACTTTAGACCCTGGGAGCTCAGGGTGGTCCTGTTAGTTGGTATTGTTCTTCCTAAGGGATTGCAACCCCCTTCAGCTCCTTCAGTCCTTTCCATAGCACTTTCATTGTGGTCCCCAGGCTCAGTCCAATAGTTGGTTGTATCTGCATCTGTTTTAGTCAGGTGCTGGCAGAGCCTCTCAGGGGACAGCTATACAAGGCTCCTGTCAGCAAGCTCTTCTTGGCATCAGCAGTACTACCTGGATTTGGTATCTGCAGATGCAATGGATCCCAAGGTGGGGTGGGCCTCTGGATGGTCTCTGCTCCATTTTTTGTCCCTGTCTTTCCTTTAGACAGGAACAATTCTGGGTTAAAATTTTTGATATGGGTGGGTGGTCCCATCCCTCAACTGGGGATTGTGCCTATTTACTGGAGGTGGTCTCTACAGCTTCTATCTCCCCTTTGTTGGATATTTCAGCTAATGTCTTCCCTGTTGGGTTCTGGGAACTTCTCTCTTTCCTGGTGTCTGGGACTTTCTAGTAGCTACCCCCAGTTTCCCATCCCCCACAGCTATATATTTCTTTTCAGTTGTAAACAATGTGCCCCACTGCAGGACCCACCCTGCCCTTAAAGCTACAGCTCAGACTTAACATGTGGTTTGTATTTTCATTTCCTGAAGAGCATTTGTTTTGAGGTTCCCATGCTGTTGACTTATTCAGAGAGTCTTTGCAAAACAGCTTGACATGAGGTCTCTGGTAAACAAACTGCCACAAAAACCTTTATCCAATTATCATTAATGTTCAGGGACGAGCTGCTTAACTCCATTTTCATTTGCTGTGAGCATTTGAAAAGCTGAATAATCAAAATCTAAAGGATTCAAACCAAAGAAAAAATGCTTATGATGTCCAACAATCCTTGAATAACAGTAACAAAATTAACATGGACACAAAGACATGTCATACATACTTTCGAAGAAATTAAGGCATATGTACATAATTTAACAGATTGGTAACTTTAATGTATGTAATTTAACAGATCAGTAACTTTAATATTATGAAAGAATAGATTTAAATCACTATTATAAGAGATGACAATGGACTGAGTTTTTAGAAACTCATCACTGTTGTGTTCCTGTGAGGGAGTGTTTGAAGTGCTTCAGGAACAGTGAAATCTCCTTGATAATTCTTGACACATGAACCTAACACTTCAAGAACAGAAAACAGTAACTTACCAGGCATAAGACCCAAAGGTAACAGTTTCATCCCATCTTTGGCCAGACCCAAAAATCATGTCTTTGGTTTTATCTTAGGGAGAGGTCAGGAGTGCCAGCCAGGAGCTCTGATTTCCTGCCATCCCAGTGTTCTCCTAAATGAGCATCCCTAAATGGAACTATATGGACACGATCAGATGTCAGGCTGGACACAGACCATCTTTAGAAGCATTTCTGGATATTCATAATAGAAATGTGTTCTATGTATTCTCTAACATCAACCCATCTCCTAAATGATTTTCCATCTCCACTCCTGAGGGTGAGTGTTAGATAGACACTGTGGCCTTGGAGGCCACTGAGGGTGGCTATCTTCTTCTTTGTCATCTTTTAACCCTAGGACTCATTTCCTCAGCAGCACTAGAAAGGAATATACCATGCACACGTACATCATGCCTGCTCCTCCTTAGACCTTACATCCAAAGCACACAGTTCCTCTGTCCCTGAGTGGAGACATGCCACTTTGGTCTGCTCCAAAGATTGGAATAATCCATAAAATTGTCTGTTCCTTTAAGAGTTATTCCAATAGGGTCTTTCAGTTCCCTGGTCTCTCTCTCTCTCTCTCTCTCTCTCTCTCTCTCTCTCTCTCTCTCTCTCTCTCTCCCTCTCTCTCTCTCTCTCTCTCTCTCTCTCTCTCTCTCTCTCCCTCTCTCTCCTCCTCTCTCCTCTCTCCTCTCTTCTCTCTCCTCCTCTCTCCTCTCTTCTCTCTCCTCTCTCCCCTTCCCCCTCCCATTCTCTCCCTCGCACTCTTCCTTCCCTCCTTCCTTCCTTCAGACACTGTCCCACAACCTAAGTTTCCCCTGACACTTTGGGCTTTTTCACTCTTTCTCTTATGCCTCACCTCCCTTTTCACATATAACTGTTTTCGACCTCCATGGTGTTTTTCATGGACACTGGCCTTCTCTTTTCTCCTTTCCCTTCTTCTTTCTCACAGAAGCTGACAAGATTTATAGCTCCCAAACTCCAGTAAGTTGCCCTTGGGCTTCCTTCTCTTTTGAATTCTTTTATTAACAACACTGAGAACTGAAAAGAGAAAAAAATGTGTGGTTTCCCAGATAATAGCTTCAGGCTTAGGTGTTAATAAATCCTATTAGTTGTTGAGACTCCTTACCCATTGAACTCTGGTCTCTCTCTCTCTGGCCTGTCCTCTAAAATGATGCCCCTGGTCTCCAAATAAAACTACATGAAAGTTTGTACTAATCAATGTGAACTTCATACTACTGTTAGTGAGATAGCTCAGAGTAAACTGTGGTTCAATTTGTTTGAGTAACAAACATTAAAAGGCATCTTTGGATTAAGATACTTCTAAGGACCATAAGAGAAATGGATTGTAGTGTTATTTTCTTTGATATTTTACAGTCAGTTTAGGAATCATGACTTGGATAATTCCCTGTAGAGAATAGAGATTGTGTTGTACTTACAATTCATTTCAAGACAGTTATGAAACTAGGATTCTGACTAGATATTTCTTATGTATAAGGCATACATTAGTGGAGAAAACAATGGAAGCACTGAAGCACACAAGCAATTGATGAATGAGTGATGGCCAACTATAAGCAGACTTCCATCTTTGAAAATAAGAATTGCATTCAGGGAACTGGAGAGGTAGCCCATTGGTTAAGAGCCCTGGCTTTTCTTTTGAGAACCAAGGTTCAATTCTCCATACCCACATGGGGGCTCTCAACTGTCTATACCTCAAGTTCCAGGAAATCCAAGGCTTTGACAGGGTCCATGCATGTAAATGGTATGTTGACAACATGTGCAGGCAAAATATCCGTACATATAAAATAATTTTAAAAATTACCAGGCAGTAGTGGCACACGCCTTTAATCCCAGAACGTAGGAGCCAGAATCAGGCAGAACTCAGTGAGTTCCCAGCCAGCCTGGTCTACAGAGTGAGTTCCAGGACAGCCAGGGGTACACAGAGAAATCCTGTCAAAAACAAACAAATAAACAAACACCAACCAAACACACAGACAAAAAAAAATCAGAATTGTATTTACATAAAAACCATAATACAAAAGAACACATTTCATAAACATCTGCTAAAAAAGCCAAGATGTTTGTTTATTTTATTCTTAAAAGTTAATGGTAAGAGTGAGAGTTGTAAAATCATCAGAGGGACCTGTTTACTGAGAAATGTTCATTATACACTTGCCCTTCAGCTCCTCTACTGTCACAAGCAACAGAGCTTCAAAGTTTGTGATTTTTAAATTTATATCTACAGCATAAGTCTTTTTAAGTGCTCCTAGAATCAGATTTCTCCTTTGTAAGAGTAATAATAAATATATGTTAAAAAAAGGAACTAGAAAAAAAACATAGTTTTCCCTTGCCTTTGGTAGAAACACAGATGTAATATTTTTGTCTTAGAAAGCCTCTGCATTTGATTGAGAGAGTAGATGAAAGTGGTGAGGGTTGTCTGACAAGAGGACAGACAAGGGACAAGAAACTAGTAGGTATGGGGTTCCTTTTTCCTGTGAGCAAGGCTGGCCTTGGGAGGTTACCTGGTGCTTCATGATGGTTCATAAGGGTCCTGGCTTTAGAGTCACGATTCCAAATGTTGAGTAATTGGGATTTCTTGTTTGTTTGGTTTTGGTGGTTTATTTATTTTTTTCCAAGACAAAATTTCTTTGTATAGTAACCCTGGTCTCCTGGACTCTTTTTTTTTTTTTTTTTTTTTTTTTTTTTTTTTTTTTTGTAGCCAGGCTGACCTCGAACTCACAGAGATCCACCTGCCTCTGCCTCCAAAGTGCTAGGATTAAAGGCATGTGCCACCAAGTCTGGCTGAGTAGTTGTATTTTTGATCTTGCGATTTGTAAGAAAAATCCTGTTAGCCCAAGGAATTTCCTGGCTGCCAGTTTCTCAACTCTCATCTAAGACCCAAGTTCTTTGGGGCAGGTTATTTCTGGGTCTTCCAATCATGGGAGATGGTCAGATCTTAAGCACAAGGAGAGGTCTTGCTGATCCTGTAGTGTCCTTGAGCATTAAATAAGAAATACATTGC
The DNA here is from genome assembly GCF_000001635.26 of Mus musculus. Lineage (NCBI taxonomy): Eukaryota > Metazoa > Chordata > Mammalia > Rodentia > Muridae > Mus > Mus musculus. Next base: position 79,008,698 of record NC_000068.7, read on the forward strand.
TCAGGGTAGAGCAGCTGCTCATTTACTCTAGAGTGGGGATCTGCTCAATGCCTTTCATCTGCACTGGGTAAGAGCCAGCCTCACAAGAAGGGAAGAAGTCCTCTCCAATGTACTGCCCTCAGCAGAGTGTGATGTGTTGATTAGATGGGACGCCTGATTAGCTGTAGCATACAGTGAGCACATACATCACTCAAAGAGGCCAGACCATACGATCCACTGGGTTTTTTTTTTTTTCTTCTTCTTCTTCTCTTGAGCCCAAGGAAGTAGGGCAGCCTCAAATACCTACCAGTAAACAGCAGAAACTGGGCAAGATAAGGCAATATTTCATATTCTAGTAATACGTTTTAGTGAAAGTAATACTTTTTACTTGCTTTTTTTGGATTATCAATCCTTATTATATTTTACATTGAGAATTGACAAGTACTTAGCCTGTACTGTGCCAAGATATTTATTTAGTTGCTAAGATTATGTACTTAGCTAAGGATCTATCAAATTCAGAGTAGGTTTTTAGTAGATGGGGGGAAGGGGAGAGAGAGAGGGGGGAGGGGGAGGGAGAGGGAGAGGGAGAGGGAGAGAGAGAGAGGAAGGGGGAGGGGGAGTGGGAGGGGGAGGGGGAGAGAGAGGGAGAGGGAGAAAGAGAGAGAGAGGGAGAGGGAGGGAGAGAGGGAGAGGGAGAGAGAGAGAGGGAGAGGGAGAGGGGGAGGGAGAGGGGAGGGAGAGGGTAGGGAGAGGGAGAGGGAGAGGGGGAGTGGGAGGGGGAGGGGGAGAGAGAGGGAGAGGGAGAGGGGGAGTGGGAGAGGGAGAGGGAGAGGGGGAGGGAGAGGGGAGGGAGAGGGAGAAAGAGAGAGAGAGGGAGAGGGAGGGAGAGAGGGAGAGGGAGAGGGGGAGTGGGAGGGGGAGAGAGAGGGAGAGGGAGAGAGGGAGAGGGAGAGGGGGAGTGGGAGGGGGAGAGAGAGGGAGAGGGAGGGGGAGTGGGAGAGGGAGAGGGAGAGGGAGAGGTTGAATGAATAAATGAATGAATATTGGAAGTAAATTTTGGGCCATCAAAATAGAGGATAATTCTGAAGACAGTTCTGGTAAGGCCAAATAATCCTACCAGGAGCTGGGGAAGGGTTCCTGCATCTTGCTCTCCTTCCCCTGTTGGCTGTTCAGGAGGCTATCAGAAGGAGCAGTCTGAGAAGGACTATCCATCAAGCAAATCAATGACAGGGTACCATGAGTCATCTGGACACAGTGTGGCTCCAAATGTCAAGGGCAAGCTTGGAGCACAGTTCCAGCCAACAGCTTAGGTTACTCTCAACTTCGTGATGCCTCACCTTCTCAGTTGGTTCTGTTCTGTGTCAGAAACAGGCTGAGGTGGGGTGGAGAGAGAATCTGTGAATGTTTAAAGGCTCTTGCCAGACAAAGGGAAAGAGATAGCTCCACTGCTGGGAAGGGAAAATACCCTGTGTTGTTTATGTAGGCAACACACCGGTTTAAGTAAAAGGAGTTTCCATAGCTTGTTAAGAAAATTTTACCAGAAAATTAAACCTTTATTCTCTCTTATCTCGTATTTATCTTTGCTACTAACCCACGAGCAATAATACTCAGAAATCTTATAAAGTACTATGGCCTGTAAACTAACTCATGAATGTAATATGTTTGGACTCGGGAAATCTATTTTTCTCCCTTACATGGTACATGGAGAACACTGTATTTTCTTCCAACTAACTTTTGGAAGCTCGCTGGCAAAGCAATTCAGCACAGCTAGCAGCTCCTTTCTGGAGACTGGGACTGTTGTGATGCCAAGAGCATTAAAAACATATGGTCTTCCCTGTTTCCTGCCTTGTGCCTTCCTTGAAAGTGTTTATATTTGCTTGTGCTAAAATGCATTAAGTTTCATAATCCTGAGCAACCTTCTGGTACACAGATTCACTTTTAAACAGCACAACTGGGAAAACAGAAGTTTTTGCTCTCCCCCACCCCATAAAAAAGGGCTTTCTTAGGTAGCTGTGCATTTTGTACAACACAGGTGCCAATTTTGAATTTTTAAATGTTCAAATTTCAAAGCAACTGTTAAGACAAAAATCATCTCTATAGTGTCTCTTTTTCCTCTCCCAAATAGCTCATATTCACTGTGAATAAATCCTAGTTTATCTATGACTTACCACCCCAATATTGAGACCAAAGTCGGTGCTCATGTCACTTTTGCATCGTCATTTCTAGAACATTCCATGATGTTTGTGATTGTGATGGTGTTTCCAGTGCATCTCATTCCAGTGGGGTGAGATGGCTCAACCGAAGGGGGTTCATTGTCATATATGACCATAAAGTGTCTTCTCTTCATATACTAATGAGTCTTCGGAGCACTGGTACTACCATTTACCTCCTCTGCAGCCAGAATTAGTAACATAGCCCTCTTTCCCAAGCCACTGTCCATTTAAGCCACCAAAGACAGGGAAATCATTTTATATTACATAGAAGTTATATTAAATTAAACTTTCAGTAGAGTGAGCTAGCTGGACAAGATTTTTATTTTTATTTTATTGTGTTATGTGCACTGTCACTTCTTTGTATTTTAGACTGTGTTTTACTAATACAATCTAGTATGGCCTTGAACTCATGGCAAGTCTCCGCCCTCAGCCCCCTAAGCATTAGTGTTGTATGTCCTGGCTTGCATTGTGATTTTATAGGATACCAACCATCTTTTTCAATCTCTTGCATAGTTTTTCCTTGTTTTGACTGTTGGAAATTTTAGCTTCAAAGTACCTGGTGTAAAATGTGATTATAGCATGTTTCATGGGGATACTAGTCCAACATACCCTTATTGTATCCAGAGTTTAAAGCTTTCTATTTTTGCCCCATTGTAACACTTATAGAGTGAAATATCTCAGCAATGTTTTAATTTCTGAAATATTGAAATTGTGTCTCTTTCAGGGAGTGCCAGCATACACAACAAAGGAAGATTTGAAGACACACAGTTCCTGTCCTTACATTTATGGCAACATTGATTAAAATTATCATTGTAATTCCAATGCCTAAATGTTTATTTAATAAAGAATTTGGTTTTCCAAGGTCCATAATTTGTGAGTACTGTGCGCCAACTTTCAAAGAAAATGGTTTAACTTGAAATATTAAAAAAAATGGGAAACCAGCTTGACTCTCAGCACTTTGGAATTCATTCAAGACTCAAATTGTTAAAAAGTGATTCAATCTGCTCACTGTCCTGGGTTTGTCGGGGATTTTGCACCTGTAGTAAATTGAAAAATCAGGAATGACTGTATTGTTAGAACATTTTCCAATTGGATCATTAAGTCCTTTCTAGAGATTTCTTTTTCTTTGCAAGATGGCATGCACAGAGTGTTTCTTCTCTTTCGAGAAGACAGTAATAACAGCAACAAAGAAGCAATCATTTTTAACATGTTAAAAACTCCCACGTGGGCAGCATATGCCTTCACAAGGTCAGCACACTTTAAAAGGGATTTAACTTTATGGAGGCTACATGGCCACAGGGATGGGTCTATTGGGCCAGCAGTCATTAATATGATGAAATCATCCTCACACAAATGCTACCTAGAATAGAAACAGGTCATCCAGCACCTTGCTAAAGTGAGGTGATGAATCTAATAAGCTGAAAAGCAAGAGAGAACAAGGAGCTGCCAAATGATTTCGTTTGAATAGGATATTACATGTAAAGGGCCCTAATCATGAAGAGAATATTTAATAAGATTAACATTTTCTAGCACTACTCCAAATGGTCAGATCTGTTCTATGGTACCCAGGCAAAGACACTAAGAATAATTCTGATTATCCAGTTTTATTATGTATTGTATTGTATTTAAAGAAGAAAGATTGGAACACGTGACAGGTACATGGCCATGTATTTGTCTCCTTGTGAAGTCTTAATGTTCGGAACTCAGCTCTTACTGGTAGATCCTAACTGCCTAAGTTCAATTTGTCACATAGCATCTCCAAGGGTTCCCTGCCCATTCTTTAATTCATAAAGTGGTTTGCATTTTGAACATATTTCCTTGTCCACAGTCATACCCAGCCAGGGGAATAGACTTCTGAGTCTAAAATTGAATGATGGCAATTTGGAGCTTAGGGAATTGTCAACATTTTTAGAGTGGAAATCCAAAAGGACCTTAAACCTATGGATATATATCACAGTTTAATTCAGGCCAAGTATTTCAAAACACATTTTAAATTCCTAATGTTTAAAATGATGTAACTAAGGTACTGTTGAATAGAAACATCTTTCTGGCCCATGTTACAAGCTGTTTTGGAGGACCTCCAGATGACCAGAACTTACTTGAACAAAAACAATAGGTGTATCTATGGAGAAAAACAAAACCTTATATTTGAATAATTACTTTATTTTTATATTTGTTGAATCTAGTGCTAGTTCAGTGAGGAATCAAGAAACTAGGTCCATAATAGGTTTGGCCTCAACTAGGAAGTGTTGAAGGACCACAGTGAGCCACAGAACCAAACTGAGTCTTCTGATTTCTGATGTTGCAGTGTTTTGGAGAAAGGTTGCCCCAGTATTTCTTGTCTCAATGAGACAGTTTTGACAAACATCACAACCTAGGTTGGGGCTGGTTCTGCCGAGGAACTAGCAGAAGAGGAAAGGCCCCCCAAGAGGCTGTGTGTGAAGACCTCAAAGGAGCCTCTGTGGCTTTCCTGGCTTGTTCATTTAAAGTTGTGTGTTGTTCTTGGGAGTCAATCTTTAGCCTTATGCAAAATGATACTTTGTAAAATTGGTGCCATGTTTTGAAAAGAAAACTATCAAAGCTAGTTTTGCCCAAATACTCAAGAGTATGGAGCCATTCCCTGGAGTTTTGGGTTTTTTTTTTTTGTTTTTTGTTTTTTGTTTTTTGTTTTTCCTACCAAAGGCAATATTTCTTTTAGGCTTGGGGGTTATCCTTTTTAGTTTATGTGTCTGAGTGTTTGGCCTGTATATATGTGTGTTCATTATATGCATGCTTGGTACCCACAGGGGTCAGAAGAGGGTACCAGATCCACTGGAACTGAAATTACAAATGAATGTGAGCCACCATGTGGGTGCTGGGAATCAAACACTATTCCTCTGTAAGAACAAGTGTTCCTATCTACTGAGCCATATCTACAGCACCAGGGCAACCCTCTTAAAAAATCATTATCTCTCCTTCTTCCAGCAGCTATCAAATACCAGTAGATCTTGGTAGTGGTGGGACTTCCTGCCCAACTCAGTCCTCCATGTTAGGATTTTGTCTGGCTCTATCTCCCATAGGTTCTGTGCTCCTGTAAGTTGTCTTCTGATCTCCAAACATCTACTTTGAGACTGTTATGAGTATTTGAACACACACAGTTACACACCTGTAACTTTTTTTAAACCTGTTTTTAATGATAGTTCTTAAATGTTTTAACCACCCTTTTAGCCCACCACTCACCAGAAGTAGTGGGAAAAAAAGGATATGGGGGAAGTAGACCTGTTTAGAAATGGTTCTTTGAAGCGACTCCCATGTGTGTTGTCTGGAAATTGACAGTTCAGTTCAAAGCACAACAGTGACCGCTTGTTCCACTTGCCAATACTTCATGGATACACCAGCAGTCCAGTTCTGTAGAGTTGGGATAGCAAACACGCATCATCAGCAGCACTACCTAACATTCAGCCAGGCCAGCCTCAGCCTCAGCACAAGTCAGCAGGAGGCACCAGGGCCAACAGCAACTCCAAGAAAAGTTCACAGCTGTGTCTCTCTCAGTGAAGCAAAGATCGGTGAAGATACAAGACCAACAAGTGTTGTACAGCTAGTTCTACAAGCAAGCCAAGCTCATCTTCTGTCACTGATCATGGAGTTCTTTTTATACTTCCTCCAAACATCATGTTTCATCCACAGGTCTTGCCTCAGCAAGCGAGTCTTTCTAAGTTGACATCACCATCAATCAGCCCAAGTCCATGCAACCGACAAGAAACTGCAGCACACCATCAGAAGCTTTTTGGTGCTTTTCTCTCTATGGAGTCCAGACAAATGGAACTCAACTATGATATGTAAGGCAAACTAATACTCATGTGCTGTTAGCAAAGATTCCTTTATCATGTGTCCTTTCATGTGTTTGCCTTAACAGAACATCCTTTCTCCTGTGTGTGCTTCAGCGAAACGTTCCTTCATGTGTTTGCCACAGCAAAACACTATTCAACACAACTGACTTTCCAAAGAACCCTTAAGTTCCCATTTCACACACCCATACAAAAATAAATAAATATATAAATAAACAAGTGCAGTAAAAATATAATCCTGTAAACAACCCAGACTCTTGACATATGGAGGTTATGAATTCCTACATTATCAAGCAGAGTATCTGTGCAAGTCATTACATTTTTATGATCTTTTCAACTTTTCAGAAAGTGTTCTGCATCAATATGTGAGCGATTCCACTACGGCTGGACCAGAGGGAATCATAACCTTCAATTACTTGCTTCTATACTAAGTGTTTATTTTGTTCTAAGCACAGAGTTACCCCTGGATGGAGCACTATAATCTTACCAGCGTGACTGTTCTTTCTAGCTTCTTGACTTCTAGTTCTAGCTATGACACTAAATATGTTGAGGAAAGAGGTTAAAGATTGAAATGAGATTTTCTTTAAAACAAGAGAGACTTATTTAAATACAAATCTTGATATGTAACATGATTCACCAGCCAGTATTCTCTTTTGTCTGAGTAGGACTGAATTTTTTGAGACACTGAAAATAAAAATGTCAAATTCTGTAATGTCAGAAGTATTCTATATTTCTGAATTAATTAACATACTACTATACAAGATCTTTACCCAGCATCCTTTTAAACTTCAGACAGGATTAGGTAATATATTGTCTCTATTAATCTACTTGTCTTTTCATCAAGTCACTGAGAGCACTCTGATTCAGCAATGTTTGCCTGGAGTGGCTTGTCTTGAGTTAATTCTACATTACCAGAGGCAGGCATGCCAGCATCTACCTCTGGAATAGAGGCAATCAGGCTACCAAAACAGATCACCTGGGAGTTTAGAGCCGGTGTATGGTGTCTCTGGGTCATTACTCCTCAGTTCTCAATCCAATGCCTGGTACTCTTTGAACCTAGAATCACCGAGAGGCCAGTTGTCACTGAGTTTCTAGTTATTTTTGAACTATGTTGGAGTTTTTCAATCCATTTGTTATTTTTCCACATCTGTGATTTCCATGAATTTTATATGTATCCAATTGTTCATTTTTTGTATTAAACACTCACCATGCAGTTTTCTCAAGCAAAGTGGCACCTACTGTTCCCCTATTATGTACATGAGGTCTGACTTCTGCCTGTTGGCACAGCCTAAGCTTTTAGCTCTTAGCTCAGGCTGTACTGACCCATAACAATGCCATTGTTGTTGATAAATTTCTCTACCCGCATGTTCAGGAGACATCCCAAAGCAAGATGCCCCAAAGCAAGGGATAATTTTCCCAAAGGAAATAGACATCTCCCCCAGACTTTAGTTGCTTCCATGTCTTCTGATGGAATGAAAGAATGGCTCTAAGGAGTTGATCATTGTAACCATTTGGCTTGACATCTGTCTCCCCTTTTAATTCCAGAAGTCACCTGCATCTGTTCATGTAGATCTTGGGTACATTTTTCTTCTATTCCTATTGTCATTCATACCAGCTTAATTTCACCTTCTACCTTTTACTTGAATAATAAGGGACTTTCCCATTGCATTTTCCTTCTTTCCCTTCTCCTTTAATCAATTCTACTTTCCTTTACTATGCTAAGTTTTTACAAGCACATCTCTATCCAGATGCTGAGGTCCCTTCCTAATTACTCCCAAGCTTTGTGGTTATCCACCATCTAATGAACAAATGCACCCAGTGGAGGTTGACTATTCCCTGCTCTTTCCTTTATAATGGAGATCAAAACCTCAAATATATATATAGACCAGACAGCAGAGAAGTCTGTGAAACATGGTACAAAGAAAACATTATTCTGCACTACAAAACAACTGCAGTAATATAATCAGCATAGCCATCATGACAAAAGGCAACTGACAGTCACTGTGACAAAAAGTAGAGTTGGTTATCATGTCTGTTTCGAGAGCCTGTGACTTGTCCTGGTGGCCTGCTTCTAATGATCACTACTGATGACTGACATGGGACTGCAAGCTAGCATTGCGTTCAGAGCTTTGGATTTCTTAAGGGAAGTCAACCCTTTAGAAATTGTGTGGGCAGTCTCCCAATGTTTAAATACTGACTGCTAATTCAAATAAAACTCTTTCTGCAGATAGAGAACTAAACACTGGGCAAGCCAAACAAGCCATCAGTTGGCTTAACTCAGTTCATAGTCTGACTGTCATCCCCCTTTCTGTGGTAACGTCTCTCTACTTTATGCATGAACCAATGTTCTTTCGCCGTGATATCTTACCTTGGTGTTTGTCCTAATTACTCAGGAAAATCTTATCATACCTAACATATTGAAATTGTACTTTTAATTCACATAAACTCAAAACCATGTACCCTATAAAGCTCTTGGCAAGACATCACATCTTACAGACATTGAGTCATCTCTTTTATGGCTCATTCCTTAGCTCTGCCTCATGCATTAATTCTTTATATGATCTTATTTGAACGATATTTTAAGCTAAAAGTATCTCTGGGAACATTGCCTTTGTAAATAGCTCCCAAGTGCACCCGAGAACCAACAGTTCAATACACAATAGGCCTTGCACCCATAAGAAGGGAAAGAGATCTGTATTTAGGCATCTTTTGTTTCATTTAGAAATTTCCACACTTTCTGTTTCAAAGTAGGTGAGTCTATCCTGGCCTTGTCTTCCTCCGGAGAGTGCAGTGCTGATTCCAATGGGTCTGAAAGATCTCGTCTGTGTTACAGAATGTTTCATGCTATTTGTACACTGCAAGCAAGAAAATCATCATGGTACCAGATGGCCATTGCCATACAGAAGCTGGTCCTACTTAGTACTAGGGAGAGGCAGGGACATTCAGCCACAGTTAGACATTAGCCTGGTCGACATAGTAAGTAACAGGACAGTTAGAGTAAAATAGTCAATAAATGGATAAAATAAAAAGGGTAGAAAGCTAATCTGAGTAAGGCAATGTACACATTTGCACATCTATGTTCTTCTCATTTATAGCCCATTCGTGTCATCTTCCACACACCATGTCATATCATTCAATGTACAGAGTTGTGTTCTGAACTTGAACTTGTTCTGTTAGACCATGTGAAGTTCTGAACCATTGTTTAGATGACAGTACACCAGCAGGCTCCTGAATCCTCAAATGGCTGAGTGTGCTGCAATTTAGTCATTCCTATCTGAAAGTGTTCAGCATGGACACTGCTTTGATGTGTACACAGCATATGCTGTTCCTTAAATATATGCTCACCACTGTTGTTCACTCATGAACTTTCAGATGTAGAAAAACTTTTCTAAAGTGACAGTTGTGCCCTGTACTAATGGAGCCATATTCCCATTGATCTATGTCCTTGAACAGTCTGACAACTCATACAATAATTGACACTACTGTCCTATAAGCTAGCCATGTCTGGTCCAAGTGCTTTTCTGAGCAAATGCTAGCCAGTTTGCAAGGGCAATACCATCTTAGCTCCCACAGTATTGAAGCTTTGTGCACTCAGGAAAGTTGATAGATTATGTTTCTCTATAATTTTTCACAAAACAAATTACCTTCACAAAATGGACATGCATCTTTAAAAAGACCTCATGAAGTTAATTAAGAGAATGCTAAAAATACACACTAAACAATTTTACAAAGATAAAAATCCCTTTGCGCTGGGCAGTTGTGGCACACACCTTTAATCCCAGCACCTGGGAGGCAGAGGCAGGTGGATTTCTGAGTTCAAGGACAGCCTGGTCTACAGAGTGAGTTCCAGGAGAGCCAGAACTAAACAGAGAAACCCTGTTTTGAAAAACAAAACAAAACAAAATAACAACAACAACAACAACATCCCTTTGCACAACCAGCCATGTAATAGGAAGTGGTACTGTTGTTTATATGTTGACATGTTATTAAGTGGAGTTTCTCACTTTCAACAATCCCTTCTCATACTATTCCAAATCTTCTGTCCCTTGAAGTCCATGCAAAGTAGCAAGTTGCAGAATTTCTGTCACTGCTCAGAGGAATGAAGTTATGAGCTGTGAGAATGGGAACAGAAATTCTAGGGAGCATAGATTCCATGTGGATGGGATAGGTTAGGGATGTGCTAGGGAGGTCAGAAACCAACAGAGAAGACAAGTGTTGAGGGAGTCAGCACAAACAACGTGGATTGATCCCAGCTGGAGGTTCTATGGCTGCTGGTCCCTGCTAATCTGTCTCTTCTCCCTGACACTTTACGACTCTCGCTTGTTGGATTGAACCAGCTGTACATGTAGGAAAAGTACAGGGGAGAAGAGAGACAAGACCTGGATGGACCCAGAGTAAATGTTTCCTGTGCTGTGGAATGGAGGGAAATTACTAACTGCTACTGAGAACTGAAGCTATTTATTGCACACCTGATTTTGTGGCCTCTGTGTTAGAGCGGCCTCAGTTCTCAGTGAGCAGTTTCAGTTCACTTTTGTGTTCCTGTTCTAGACCACTGGTTCCCAAACTTGTCTGCATGCAGAAACCACCTGAAGAACATAGAGATATGTTCCTGCCCCACATCTTATCTCCAGGGGTTGTCATTTCAACAGCTCTGCAATGAGGCCTGGGATTTGTAACTTCTCCATGTGATCATAATTTACAGACTAACTTCAGAATCACCGTTCTAGAAAGTTCTAGGCTCCGTCAAGGCATGGCTCATTTCTGTGCCATCTAAAAAAAGACCACTTATACTTTTTAACCAGTTTTAAACTGAAAAAGTCCAAATACAATTCTGAAATCATAGCTCTGAATCTTGGAATAAAAGACAAAATGCCAAATCAGCTCTATTTAGTAATTTTCATATCTTATAACCAATAGCTTTCTGTAAAATGTTTCTTGTTATGAATTACACTGACTAGACATTGATTGATAGATTATATATAATTAGATTTACATATACATGAATGAACAAAAGTACATCCGTGTGTTTCTAGATGGAGAAAAAGGTTTAAATATCTTTATCCCATATCCCTTATAAGCACAAACTAAGTAGAATGTTTCAGTGTTCCGTGTCTTGCTAGCACCTGTTTCTACAGTTATTGAAGCAGCAGAACAAGAAACCCTTTGTCTTCCTTCCCCTCACCAGCAGCCCGATCCAGTTGATTCTAGCTCATTACTCAAGTTCAGATCAATCAGCCTGTTCTCCAAACTGCTAGCGTGATCTTCATGACATAGGAATGAGATCATTCCAGATGCTGACCACCTCAAGGTCCCCATAATCCTGGAGATGAAATCAAAACCTCTTACTGAGCTTTTAAAGTTTCTTCATGTTGTAACCACTGTTTCTGAGGCAAACTCTGGCCAGTCTGAATTGTTCCCTCTTAAATCTCCATCTGAGGATTTACATTTTCTATCGTCCACGCTGTAGAGTTCTGACTGCTTTTGGAATCCTTTTACACAAGAATATTGATGTGAGTTTATGTTTGTGGATGCTTCGATCTATCTATCTGTCTATCTATCTGTCTATCCATCTATCTATATCTATTTATTTACCATCTGTCATCTCTGTGTGTGTGCTTGCCCCCCCCCCCGTGTCTGTGGTTGTTCTCATGTGTGAGCATAAATGTACATGTATGGCTACAGTCACATGCATACCTGTGCTTGTGGAATTGAGAGGACAGCCTAAAGTGTGACTCTCAGGAATATTACCTTTCTCTTTTGAGACTAGGTCTCCCACTGGTCTGGGGCTCACTAATTAGGCTAGAAGGAAGAGCTGGCACATATACCCCAGGGATCCTCCTCTCTCTGCCTCCCCAGGGCTGGTATTACCACCTCATGCTACCATGCCATCATTTTCATTCAGGTTCTTACCAAGTGCTGCTCCCCATTCTTGGTTTTATCAACTAAGCTATCTTCCCAGTCTGGTTTGTATGTTGTTTATTTATTTGTTTGCTTGTTTAATTCACTTTACATCCCTCCCCTCTCCTCACAGTCCCCTATGCATGCATCTCCTCCCTATCCCCTCTCCCTTTCTCCTCTAAGAAGGGAGAGGTCCAACCTTCCCTAGCATATCAAATCACTGCAGAACTAGGGACATCATCTCCCACTGAGGCCAGACAAGGTGGTTCAGTTAGGGAACAGGATCCACAGGCAGGCAACAGAGTAAGAGATACCCCCAGCTCCAGCTGTTTGGGTCCTGCATGAAGTCCAAGCTGCAATCTGCTACATATGTGCATGGGGAAGTGGGAGGGGGGGGGGAATCTCAGCCTAGCTCATATATGCTCTTTGGTTGGTGGTTCAGTCTCTGAGAGCCTGTAAAGGTCCAAGTTAGTTGATTCTGTTGGTCTTGTGGAGTCCTATCTCCTTTGGGTCCCTCAATCCTTCCACAAGACTCCCCAGGCTCTGTCTAATGTTTATCTGTGGATCTTATATGCAGAAACCCCAAGTAGTCTAGCACTCTGCCCAGCCCAGTGGACACTCAACCTAGCAGTCCAGTTCTCTCTCCGTGGATGTGAAGTCCCCATGAGACTGTAAGCCACCTGAAGGCAGGAGTGTTGTCACATTTGCATGTCACTCTCCAGCACCAAGCATCATACATGTTGTACAGAAGGTATAAATATTTGTTAGATGAGTGAAAAATCAGAATATAGATTTGTTCCTTTTATTACTCACTGCATTTCCTAGTTCCTGTTGAACTGGAAAGGGCTAAAATCAGTTAAGTTGTGCACAAGGGCTGAAGGAATAGCAATGGACAGAAGCAGATGCACCTATGTGCCTTAGCTGAACTTGACATCGCCGATTTGAGTAAACACCGAGTCTGCTTATACCTTCTCAAGACATGTCTGCTCTTTCCCCTAAGGAGTTCAGAAATGGTTTTGATTCAAGTCAGTTTCTACAGTGCTCATCTTAGTCTGCCTCTGATGCTTTAGTGACATTTACTATAACTTTAAATTCTGTATTCTTTGTGCAATTTCTGGATTGCCTACACACAAAACCTGAGATGCTTGAATCTGTGCTCTTTTAGAACAGTGATATTAATAGGTTTTAGAGGTTTTCCAACTTTAACCACCCAACCCAATTTTGCATCATGTATGGTCTAGCTGGTTATCTCAAACAGAAATATACATTTGTTTTTCAAAATTAGACAGTGGGTTTTGTTCCACTCTATGCGATACATACTTACCATTGGAAGTACATGGTGTGTGTTTGGAGATTTTCTGTTAAATGGGCATGTGAAATGTTCAACATGCTTTTCATCTTAAATTGTTAAAATGTTCTCGGTATGTGCAAAAGTTTACCCTGTGTGCATACAGAAGGTGATTGCTCAGTTTACCCTGTGTGCATAGAGAAGGTGATTGCTCAGTTTACCCTGTGTGCATACAGAAGGTGATTGCTCAGTTTACCCTGTGTGCATACAGAAGGTGGTTGCTCAGTTTACCCTGTGTGCATACAGAAGGTGATTGCTCAGTTTACCCTGTGTGCATACAGAAGGTGATTGCTCAGTTTACCCTGTGTGCATACAGAAGGTGGTTGCTCAGTTTACCCTGTGTGCATACAGAAGGTGATTGCTCAGTTTACCCTGTGTGCATACAGAAGGTGATTGCTCAGCCACAGGTTATGCAGTTAAGAGTCTCCTTCAGCTTTATAACTTAAGGAATTTATTTTCAAAATTGAATTCAACTTCACAGTTGAGTAAGAGGAACTCATTTTTATTTCCGTATTTCTTTAAAATTTCCAATAATTTATAGATGATATACACAGTATGATAGCATTTACACAATATATTATGCAATACACACAGCACAAGAGATTTATCAATATAATTGAGTTATTGGCCAAATGTATTTCTTTTGAGTAAAATTATTTTTCACGTATTCTATTGTTTTTATTATTCATGACTTATGATTTGTACATGTATCTGTTCATACATATGCATCTTTCTATTTCATGGTGATACCTTTAGTAACGATGTTACAAATGTTTATTGCTTTGTGGTTGGCTTTGCTATTTTCTTTCTCTTTAGAGGAAAACACTTTTACTGCCGTAAATTTCATTTTGCATACTAAGCCACGAAGTCACAAGGAATAGGCTCCAGCGGCTCCCAGTCTTTCCTTCAGTCTTCCCTAACTGGGCTTCCTGGGTGCAGCAGGCTGGAGCTTTAGCTCAACCCACACACCTCTCTCTTTGGCTTTTCTTTTTCCCTGATTGTTTTCCTTTATCCATTCAGGAAGTTGTCTCTGCTCTTAGAGTGTCTAATAGGCTCAGTGTACACATTAAGACTCATGTTAATGATCTTACACGTAACCTGCTTGTTTACAGTGATGCTCATGGCATGCTGAGTGATGGTGTGGACTCTATCAGTTTTGCCATGGTAACAGTACTCATTTGCTTGATGCCTTCCATAACACACCTCTTGTACATTTGCATGCATGTGGCCAAAGAAACAACCTCAACTTCTCTAAAGTCTCAGAAAACATATACCAGGCCCCTCTCCTCTTTCCCTTTGCGTTTGTCATTTTGGCAAATTATTGAAAAATGGCTGTTGAGACTGAAAAAGCTTTGTTTTCTATTTTCTTTATAATGTGGCTTAATTTTAATGTGGTCAGTTTATCAATACCTTCCCTTTTTCTTTTTTTTTAGATGTACACAATTTTATTATATGTGATATATGCATATATAGCACCATACGTGATACAACTATACATATATATGTCATATTATTCAAATATATATTCAGACATAATTTCATATACATATAGATGCATGTGTCTATTAGTGATTTTATCACAAAGCTCTGCCAAAATTGGAAATACTTATTATAATTATGCTATTATATCCTATTTGTTCAATTTTTCTTCTCCTAGGCATGATATTGTTTCAATATTATTAACAGATGCAAATACTACTAAGTATAGGATATCAGAATTCTTTCCACCCCCTTTTTTTTATTGGGTATTTATTTCATTTACATTTCCAATGCTATCCCGAAAGTCCCCCACACGCTCCCCCACCCACCCACTCCCACTTCTTGGTCCTGTCGTTCCCCTGTACTGAGGCATATAAAGTTTGCATGACTAATGGGCCTCTCTTTTCACTGATGGCTGACTAGGCCATTTTCTGATTCATATGCAGCTAGAGACACGAGCTCCGGGGGGTACTAGTTAGTTCATATTATTGTTCCACCTATAGGATTGCAGATCCCTTTAGCTCCTTGGGTACTTTCTCTAGCTCCTCCATTGGGGGTCCTGTGGTCCATCCAATAGCTGACTGTGAGCATCCACTTCTGTGTTTGCTAGGCCCCGGCATTGGATCCGGGACTCTGCTGAAAGTAGTCTGCACAGGTGGGAGCTACAGAGCTTCCGACGCAGCCCCCTTTTCGGGCTCCAGACATCTGGCCACCTTCCCGGTCAGAGGACAGGTGACCCTTCCCTTTTTCTTTGTGTTGCATATGTGTACATGCACACATATGCTCATGTACTTGAAGGTCACAGGTAGATATCACGTGGTTTTCCCTATCATTGACCACAAGGTCTCTCACAGACCATGAAAGCCATGTATTTGACAAAACTAGTCAGTGTGCTCCTGGGATTCTCTTGTATCTCTATACCCTACTCTAGGATTATATGTGCACCACCATGCCTGGCTTCTTACATGGATTCTGGGCATCTGAACATGGGATCATGTTTATGCAGCAAGTACTTTACTGACATAGCCATCTCCCTTGCTCCATCAGTGTCTTATGGGAATTAAAGTACCTTATATACAGATATATGAAGAGATTATATTTAACACATTTATCTGTAATTAGGGATACCAAAGCACAACTATTTATTAATTGCCAGAGAAGTGTTTTGTAAGGCTTATTTTACTATTTTTAAACTATGTATATATGTATGCATCTGTGTTTGGGTATATGCAGCGAGTGGAGGTGTGTACAGAAGCCAGAGGTGTCAAACACCCTGCAGCTGGAATTATAGGTAGTTGTGAGCCACATAACATGGATATATCAAAAAAAAAAAAAGAGAAAAACAACCAAAAAACAGTTGATGTTCTTCAAGAATAGTGTGCACTCCTAATATGAGTTATTTCTTCAGCCCCATTAAAATTTCTTGAAAGAAAAAATTGCAGCTTAGTATTGCATAGTCATTATATTCTACTTTTATTTTTTTAATTTCAAACAAAATCCCAATTTTAAAGAAATAATGGAATTTTCCAGCTCTGGCCCAAATGTTACACACTGGACACAGTGACTGTATCTTCTCTAGATACATTATGTATCTATATATTTCTTCCCCAGATATTGATAAGCAGAGAGATAATAGTAAACTTAAAATGTATAAATCCAGGGCCGGGAGTAATGGCTCAGTGGTTAAGAGCACTAACTGCTCTTCCAGAGGTCTCATGTTAGATCCCAGCACCTCTATATGGCTCACAACTGTCTGTTACTCCATGTCCAGGGAATCTGTTTTTCTTTTCTGGCCTTCATGAGTAGCAGACATGTAAGCAGTGCATAGCCATAGATGCAGAACACTCGTGCATAGAAAAACTAAAAACAAAGTGGAAAAAAAAGTAAAAATTTAAACTGTATAAACCTAGTAGCACCTACTGGTATGGTACCGTAGCTCTGTCTTTCCAACTTGTTGCACAGTACTGGACCCTGGTGGAAATCTTTGCTGATATTCCTGCATACTTGCAACAGTTCTATGAAGCCACACACAAAATGTCGGGGCACATGAAAATAAGAAGGGCTGCTTTTTTAAACTTGAGACCAAGCCCAAGGTGTGTGGCTGCCTAATTCTACATTGTATAGCCAGCAAAATCTTTCAAGGATTTTATTTTTAAACTACTGGGCATATTGTTTTTAAAGGGTTTATTTATTTTTTTTTTATTTTTAAAGTTGTGGCGGCATACAGACACTGTCCCATCCATGTTTCTCAAGTGGTCTCAGAAGTGTTGCAGTTCCAGGACAGAACGATGCCTGGCACCTGTTGTTTTTAACCAGGGTCTTACTATGTAATCTAGGTGGGCGTAGAAGTCACAGTACTCATGCCTCTTTCTTCCATGCCTGTACATTCACACCCTTCAAATGAGGAGCTCTTAAATCCAGCTGCAGTCATGAATCACTGGAGGTCTCGGCCTGTGGCACACAACAGGTGCTTATTAAGTGCTGGCTTGTTGAGAGAACAATAGTCATCAGCTATTTCTAGCTGGCCCTATTAATCCTTATTTTATTACAACCTTTTGTCTAAATATTGCCATACTTGACATTCAAAGAGAGATAAACAGGCTTCTCTATTGTCAAATGGCTGCGTAAGGTTGTGTTTATCTTCAAATCGTTGTGGTTTACATAGTGACTGAGTTTTAGTTTATAGTGTTTATATTTATATTTTAGTTTAGTATATAAACTAGGAAAAATTATGTACTAGTTAACTATGTAAATAATATATTTCAAATCTACTATTGGCAATATTAGAATAATTTGGGGGTAATACACCTACATATGTAAGGTGTGTGCATGTGTGTGTGCAAGTGAGAGAGAGAGAGAGAAATGGAGTCTTACCTACTATCATTCTAAAAATAATGTTCCTTGTAAACTATATTTTTTCAAAAATTCACATGAGTCTTTCAAAAGCTATTTAGAGAATCCTTACACACACACACACACACACACACACACACACACACACATTGATTAATCAATCAATTAATTAATTAAGGGTGCAATTTGGAAAAAAAGAACAGCTTAAAAAACTGCTTAATAAAGTCATGGTAAGATCTCAACAGTTTTACGAGCCAGATAAAAAGCCACCTTTATTAGTCTCGGAAGATCACTGTAGAATTATGTTCTTATTATACACAGAAGAAAAAGAAGCTCCTTTAACAGTTTATGTCAACCTCCAATAACTGTTATATGTTTCACTACAAGGAGGTTTTAGTTAACATTGTCAAAATACTGAATAACCCTTTAATGCTCCCCTGTGTTCACTTCAGGTTTCTTTCCAAGAACCTGCAGCTGTGTGAACACCACTCACTGCAGAGGTCTCTGGCGGGTCTGGAGAGAGCAGTGGTGTGCCTGTCCATACGGTCCTTATAGACATCCAAACTACTTGTACCATTTCCTCTGGCTAACTGTGAGTTGCCCATTCCTCAGCTTTGCTAAGGACTTGTCAAGCCCCTTGCCAGTCGAATTGTTTCTTGTCATTGCTGTTAAAAAGCTCAGGGCTCTTTGTTCCCAGAAAATAAAAGGGCATGAAAAAGACCTCATTTCAAGTTAAAGCATCCAGAGTTGTGAATCAGATATCCCTTCCCCAACTCAGCAACCGTTGTTTCTGCATACTAACCATAACAACCACATGGTTGTAGGACTACAAAGTCATTTGGAGGAGAAATTTATTGCTTCAATGGCATGAAAATGTAATCTCACTCTTGAAAGACAGATCCAAATGGAGGTCTGGGCACAAGTTTCAGACGTGATCTTACTTTGTCGGCTTGTAATGGCAGCAGTTAGACTGCAGACTTTTGCTTTCAAACAGAGAGCAATGAACAAGCATAAGGAAGCAACGGCAGTTTTACTGTAAAGCATTCGCTTGGCAAGAATCATGGGTCATCATGCCCTTTGTCTGGGTAAAACAAAGAAAGTATTATTAGCAAAATTAGCAAAATATTTGTACTATACTTGAAATGAAGTAGAATTAATTTAAAAAGTGTAAACAAAGCCCCATTCTGTAATAAGGTTGTGATCATATGCCTTAGACATTTATATCGTAACCAAATTTCAAGTTAGACCAGTCTTACTTGGATTGTCAGAAGAAAATAATGTATTGGTGTTTGTATGTTACTCTTTCTTTCTTCATTGGGAAACACTTGTGTGTTAGAAGATTGGACAAAGAAAAGAATTTCCAGGAAAGATAATTGAGGCTGATGATGGTCATTGTATCTTCAGCATTCTGTAGAAATTCATTTGAGCATCCATGACTTTGCGTACTTGCCCTTATAGATGATAAGAAATTGTCTAAATATTACCAAGAACAAAGGAAGTAATTGTACAAATTTATAAAAGCAATGGATAGCATTGCTGGCAGGCTGAGAATGGATAGCATTGCTGGCAGGCTGAGAATGGATAGCATTGCTGGCAGGCTGGGCACTCGATGCTGGAGCCAATGGATGCTGATGATCACTCCTGCTGTTGCATTTGAAGTTAGCGTCTGTAAAAATATCCCTAAATCTTCAAAAATCAATTAAGGTGTATTTTCATAGAAGCTTAAAGCTCAAGTCTCTGAGGAACATCAGTGGAACTTCATTTACTCAAAACTAATGGGCCCTGATGTGTTTGGGATTTCAAGAAATGGAGGCCATGGCATAATGCTCAGTTCTTTAATTACATGGTCATTTTGTTTTAATGCCCTCTTTACACTTTTCAGGGCTCAATCATGCCCCAATAGCCATTTCTTTCTTTCCCTTAGTATTGTATCTTTCCTCATAATTTTTATGTCTTCATCAAGAACTGGGGTTATACTTAATTTCCTAAGAAGCTTTTATAGGGTTGGTTAGGTGTCTCAACAGTTAAGAGCACTTGTTCAATCATAGGAACTGGAGTTCAGATTTCAGCATCCCTTCCAGGCAGCTCAGAAACGCCTGCAATCCCAGTTCCAAAAGATATAATACCTTTGTCCGGCTTCCCCATGTACCTGCATACGTGTTCACACACACACACACACACACACACACACACACACCTTAAAAAACCTTTAAAACAAGAAACTGTTTTGTTAGTCCTTACAAATATCAACAATCAATTCCTTAAATCTTAATAGTGTTGGAAATGAAGTAATTGTTCTTTACAATGCCTCCTCTAAGTTGGAAATGGGTAGCAAGAAGAACTTTTTCCTGACCTATTAATCTATTTCTGTAGCATGCTGACTTATTTTAATACCTCCTAGAGAAGAACCAAGAAAGACAGGAAAGTAAACATTTAAATTCTTATGGATATTGTACATTGACAAGTAGATTTTTAATGTAAAGTTTACAGACCATACATAGCACTCTAAATTCTCTCTATGAAATTCTCCAGGCATAAGTTAGACAGTAAGCCTTTTTTTGGTGTTATTGCTTCTCAATAAATATTGAAAAAAAAAAGAGAAAGCAGAAAGACAGATTTGAAGTAGAAAAATAGAACACTCAAAGCAGGAGCATGACAAGTATAATGGTTTATTACTATTTTCATACATGATGATATTCATCCTGTTTTGTTTGCAGCAGTAAAAATATTATGGCAAATTCAATTCCCACTCTGCTTCTGAGATGCTTGCTACTATGCTCTAGAATAGGACCAGCAGCTCCTTTTACATATGTAGGTACAATTTAATCAGTGAATTTATTGTAGTGATGCCCTCTGGGAAAATGAGGGTGATTTCATGAGATGAAGGAATACTATTATATTATAGGAAAACTATTTCACAATGAAAAAAATAAAACCAAACAAACAGAAATTTTGAGAGTCCAATGATATTATTGGGAAAAAATAGCTATGAGTGTATTGAAACAGAAAAATAAAACAATTTTATTATAGACCTTAAACCATTCACAAAATTGCCTCAAAATGAATCATTGGTGTGAATGTAAACCATGAAACTAGGAAGGTTTTAAAAAATAGATTAGGAGATCATCTACAAGATATTGATGTTGAGGAAGAACTTTTGAATGCAATGACATAGGCACTGTTCATAAAAGAAGGAACTGATAAAGTAGATTGGATGAAAATGAAGAACATCTCTATGGCCTTTGATATCAGGAGTGAGAAGACAAAGGTAAGATGGGAGAAAAGTTGCAACCAGCCAAGGACCATGGTATATGATATATAAAGAACTTATAAAATCTAAAGATAGGCAAAACAATATGCTAGTTAATAATGCAGAAGAGAACTTAACAGTCCTTACCAAATAATATACAGAGATAGTAAAAGAGCATATAGAAAGATTATCATCTTTATCACAATGCCCATAGGTTGGAAATGGTTGCAGAGAGAGAAAAACTAGTCTGGATATGATTTCATGGAACAGCATCTGCTGTAGTGCATGTGAGTAACCATTTATTTAATAGAAGTCTATCCACTGTGATTGGTTAGCACATTACCCTGGTCTTGACAATGAACACTCTTATCACTAAAGTCTCTATGTAGAAGAGGCCCATTAAAGGAGGTATGGAGAGTACAGCAAGGCTACAATACACATACTCTTGAAAACTAAGTGCTCTGACTTCAGGAATGTGGTATGCCATGCTTCTTATTTAGAAAGACAATGTGACAGGTAGGCTGGCCTCCAGGCCATGCCTGCCTTTTCTCCTATAAAAGATGTTGACTATTACATCATTAAGTGACTGGAAATTAAAACAATAAAGTGGTATTGGTACTCCTGTTAGAATGGTCAACAACCAAAACTCCGACTGTAAATGTTGAGGAGATGTGTGCAACAGGAGTGGGCCAGCACTTTGGGAAAGAACCTGACAGTTTAAAAAAAAATAATGGTGCTCTCATTATATAACCCAGTAATTGTGTTACTTGGTATTGATTCAAGTGAGTTATAACTTGTGTCCACACAAAAACCTTCAGGTGAAAATCGATTCCTTCTTCATCCATTATTGACCTAATTTGGAAGCAATGGAGATACTTAGCAAGTAAGAAGATAAATAAACTAGGAATTGGAAGATGCCAGTGTGCTGAGCTAGTCAGTATCTGTTCTGTGACTTTACTTTTTCTGGAGTGTCACACAGTTGCCATAAAACAATCTAGAAAAAGCATGATCATAGATAATAAAAATACCAGTCCTTAATGATTGTAAGGACAAGTCAGAGAAAGAGAATGGTGAGCACAGAGGAATTTGAGGGCAGGGGAGTGATACTGTGCAATCCTGCAGGAAAGGGCAGGGGAAATACACTAAAGGAGTGGAGCCATGCTGTGTCCATTCATAAAAACTCATAGAATCAAGACAACTCACATGTAAATGTGAGGATTGGATGGAAATGCTGAGTCATTGGTTGGATCACTTGCCATTTTGAGGCAGGGGGATGATTATGGAGAAAGTTATACGTATATGGAGATGTATAGCTATGTGAAGTCTCTAAATCTTATCTAAAAATAAATCTATGTGAGAAGTTGCTGAGGACCTTTAAAGAACAAAAGTAAAAACAGAAGATAGATACACGCTGGCTTTTGCGCTCACATAGACTCCTTTTCAGTGACTTGGGCCTCTGATAAAGTCTTCTCTTCTGTGTGTCTTCTAGCCAGTGGCAATCATTGGAGAACAGAGCTTGGTGAGAGAGATCAGGAACATTTGGAAAATAGGAAGGACAACTGTCAGAGAAAGATGCAGCTGCCAAGTGGATGACCTCATCTTGCCTTAGAAAGATGCAGCTGCCAAGTGGATGACCTCATCTTGCCTTAGAAAGATGCTACAGAATTTAGCTGGTGCAGATTGCACTTTGATCACAGGTGGACAGTTGACACTGAAGTGGTGACATCTGTTCTGTACTTGCACAAAGGTCCTATCTACTTTGCATTTTGTACTGACTATCTGAATAGATGGATGACAGTGTACTGAACGGCTATCCAGATGATAGATATGCATAGCTTGACAACTCAATGGAGAAAGTGTGAAGAGGCAAAGCTGACACCAGGTGGATAAAAATAAGAGTAGTAACTACAACCACAACGTGAAACCATTTCTTTACATTTTTGAAAGTGCCAAAGTAATTTTAAAAGCATACAAAAGCAAGCTTGTTTTAAACTAATGTTTGTATGCATATGAGGAGTAGTTTGAAAGAAACAGAAAGATTTTTTTTTTTAAATCTAAAGTCTGACATAAGGAAGTCTCATAGTTCAACCAACTAGATGGGAGATGAAGGTGCCCAGGCATTTCTTTTCTTTTCTTTTTTTTTTTTATTGAACATGTTCTTTATTTACATTTCAAATGTTATCCCCTTTCCCAGTGCCACCTAAAACCTCCTATCCTATCCTCCCTCCCTCCACTTCTATGAGGGTGTTCCTCCACCCACCCACCCACTCCCACCTTTCCACCCTCAGTTCCCCTACACAGGGGCATCTATCAAGCCTTCATAGGACCAAGGACCTCTCCTCCCATTGATGCATGACAAGGCCATGCATGCAACGTATGCATCTGGAGCCATGTGTACTCCTTGGTTGATGGCTTAGTCCCTGGGAGCTCTTGGGGGACTGGTTGGTTGATATTGTTGTTCTTCCTCTGGGGTTGCAATCTCCTTCAACTCCTTCAGTCTTTTCTCTAACTCCTCTATTGGGGACTCATTCCAATGGTTGGCTGTGAGCATCCATCTCTGTATTTGTAAGGCTCTTACAATACCTCTGTATTTGTATCTGACAGGACCTCTCAGGAGACAGCTATACCAGGCTCTTTTCAGCATGCACTTCTTGGCATCCACAATAGTGTCTGGGTTTGATAACTGTGTATGGGATGAATTCCCAGGTGGATCAGTCTCTGGATGGCCGTTCCATCAGTCTCTGCACTACCCTTTATCTCCATATTTGCCCCTGTGAGTGTTTTGTTATCCTTCTAAGAAGGACTTAAGCGCCTACATTTTGGTCTTCTTTCTTCTTGAGCTTCATGTGATCTGTGAATTATATCTTGGTTATTTGGAGCTTTTGAGCTAATATTCACTTATGAGTGAGTGCATACTGTATGTGTGTTCCTTGCAATTGGATTGCCTCACTCAGGATGATATTTTCTAGTTCTATCCATTTGCCTAAGGATTTCATGAAATAATCATTTTAAATAGCTGAGTAGTACTCCGTTGTTTAAATGTACCGCATTTTCTGTATCCATTCTTCTGTTGAAGGATATCTGGTTCTTTCCAGCTCCTGGATATTTTAAATAAGGCTGCTATAGACCTAGTGGAGCATGTGTCCTTATTACATGTTGGAGCATCTTCTGAGTATATGCCCAGGAGTGGTATTGCTGGATCCTCAGGTAGTACTATGTCCAGTTTTCTGAGGAACTGACAAGCTGATTTCTAGAGTGGTCGTATCAGCTTGTAATTCCACCAGCAATGGAGGAGTGTTCCCCTTTCTCTACATCCTCGATACCATCTGCTGTCACCTGAGTTTTTGACTGGTATGACGTAGAATCTCAGGGTTGTTTTGATTTGCATTTTCCTGATGACTAAGGATGTTGAACATTTCTTTAGGTGCTTCTCGGCTATTCGATATTCCTCAGTTGAAAATTTTGTTTAGCTCTGTACTCCATTTTTTAATAGGGTTATTTGATATTCTGGAGTCTAACTTCTGGTGTTCTTTGTATATATTAGATATTAGCCCTCTATTGGTTGTAGGATTGGTAAAGATCTTTTCCCAATCTGTTGTCTGCCTTTTTGTCCCATTGACAATGTCCTTTGCCTTACAGAAGCTTTGCAATTTTATGAGGTCCCATTTGTCTATTCTTGATTTTAAAGTATAAGCCTTTGGTGTTCTATTCAGGAATTTCCCCCCTGAGCCCATGTGTTTGAGGCTCTTCCCCACTTTCTCTTCTATAAGTTTCAGTATATCTGGTTTTATGTGGAGGACCTTGGTCCACTTGGACTTGAGCTTTGAACAAGGAGATAAGAGCCCAGGCATTTCTTGATTGGAAAGTTTTGTTCTCTTGGGCACAAAAGAAAATGTCCTTTTGTGTTGGCATCTGTTTGCTGTGGTTCAAGAGTTTCTCTAATCTGACAAGCCTGTGTGCTGATTGTAACATCTGGGAAGGTTTAGGAGGCTACACAGAGAAAGGGTGAGGATGGGGACTAGTGCCACATGCTTCCAGTGTATTCTTTATACACACACAGATGAAAACAAAGGATCCCAGAACACTTCCCATTACATTCTTCTTGAAGAAGAAGCCAGTCCTGTAGTCTATGTAAAATAAATATTGTAATTGTACCCTTCCTCTACCCATTTATCATGACAAAAGTAGAAATGGTCTGTCTAGGCGTGGCAAAAAAGAACTTAGGAGATATGATTTCTAGGTATATTTGTGCAGGGCAGCTTGTGAGGACTGCCTATATCTCTTTACTTCTATTTACCTGTTGGACAATGGCGCATTTTAACAGCCTCTATGTAAGTATATTGCAAGGCCAAGGAAGAAAATATGCTGGCATTTATGTTTGTAAACAAAAGCCATTATAGTTGAGATTTCTGACATCTATGCTTATTTTGGAAGCATTTAAAGGAAAAACCCTTAAAACTCCTTGTTTTTATTTGAGGGAAAAGATCTTACAATCCTTAAAGAAGTTGGAGATTTTTTATAAACTTTTCACCTTTCAAAATATTTTAAAACACTTGTTACAGTTGCTATTTGCTTTCATTTGCTGTCAAGAGCATCCTAAGTCTCCATGCTCTCTCATTGTTTGCAAGGATCTGACAGCTGCTCAGTGGAAACAGGCTCTTGTTCTGTCATTTCCCTTTTGGTTTCCACATTTGGAGACTTAGGAAATGTATGGAATGACTTTCACTAGTGTTTAGCCCTGTGCCCAACAACACAAGCGTGTCTTGTCCTTTTGCCTTCAATGGACATTCTAATTCTGCTTCTGTCGATAGTGCTTCCTGTAGTCTTGAAGTACAGATAATCCTGATAGGGCTAGCAGAAGTGGCTTCTATGTGACCCGAGGATTCTGTTCTGATCAGACAGCTGGTCAGCACCATCTAGCCTAGAGACTTGACCTCAGACTGCTCAGTTAGTCTATGTGAAAAGATTTCTTTTCCCGTTTTTTATGCTCTTGATGTTATCAGAATTCTCTGAGCTTTGGGGTTGATGTGAGGTATTGGGAGAGCTGATGCAAACTGACCTGTGCTGATCCAGGGTTGAAACTTTTCTTGAATGTCCAGTGCCGAGTTATTGCTGCAGTCCATCAAGAAGAAAAGCTTTTGAGAAGCTTTGAACTCTTCGGTGAGGTGACCTTCATATCTCATCAATTTGGCCACAATCATGTATTAGCCAGTCTAGAGCTATCTATAGCAGTTGTTCTTAAACTGCAGGGATCTTTTAAGACCAGCAGAAAACACAGATACTTATACTACAATTCATAACAGTAGCAAAATTACAGTTATGAAGTAGCAGCAAAAATAATTTTATGGTTGGTTGTCATCACAACATAAAGACTTGTTTTAAAGGGTCACAGCATTAGCATGAGAACCAGTGATCTACGTCTATGATACTAAACATATTAAAGAGCCAAAAAGTAAAGAATTAAACATATATTATCAGAAGATAGATAAAGATGTACATCCTTAGTTTCTGAAAGGGCCTTCTGCCATATTTTAATAAGTGGTGTTCTTAGTATTGATGATTATCAAATCAAAATAATAACTCTGAAACATATTGAAGATGCTCTTTGTCTTAAAATGTCAAGTATTCAGCCAATATTTTAATTCTTTCATGTAAAAAATGAAGAGGGATATCTAATTCATCATGTTAACTTACAGCTTTAATAAATTATGAAATTATATATCTACAACAATTATTATCTACTGTATTTTCTTATGATCAGGTAATATTTGATTATTTCCCTATCTTATATGCCTATATCCAGGCTCAAGTAATGTTTCTCAGAGAAGGAGGGGTCACAAAAGTGGAAAAAATTTAAGAGGCTTGGAACAAATGAATAATTAAAAAGTATTCATTTTAGAGTATCATGTGGCTTTGTGAGTTTGATACACATTTTCTTGATTGGTCTGTTTCTGTCTGATGAGTCAAATCATAACTTCTAAGGTCCTCTCAACTAATCCTTTTCTTTCCACTTAGAATTCTTTTTATATTGATTTGTTGTTTGATCCATAACTGACACCAAAACAATCCATTGCCCTGCTCATTTTGTTACCTTGAGTTAGCTTACAACATTCTGGAGGGCCAGAGACACATTTTCCGGTTGTTTTAGTTTATTTTATATTTTTTTTTACAGAACAAAGAGCACACAGAAATTGCTTAGAATTTAATGGTACAGCATAAAATCCAGTTTAATTTTAACTCTTAAAAATCTATTTTGGAAAGAATTTATGGTCAAAAGCAGAGCGCCTTTCAACCGTTGATAGATGAATGCAAATGGGTAAATGAAAAGAAAGCTTAAATCCATAAACTGTTACGGCGCAGCAACTGTCTTTGCATGGAAGGATAGAAAATACAGGAAAATTCTTCAAGTGTTAATGGAACTTTTAGCACAGAAGGTGATAGAAAAACCATTGTGTATCAAATATTCATCCAATTAAAACATGCTAAACAATGTGCTATGCTCATTATCTTGCTGAGGAAAGTGGAACCCAGAAGGCTGTTGATATTTCAGCTTGAAGAGGTTATTTTTTGTTGTTGTTGTTTAATCAAGTACTAATCAGGAGAGATGCACTTTATAACAAGAGAGCCAATTTATCTGACATCAAAACCACTCATGCAGTTAGCCTCGGATGATTATTCTTAGAACCATGTCACCTATTTCCAATTAAACTCTACTTGCTGATATTAGGGTGGTGACAGTAGGCATGGGTTTAAACCAAATGTCCTTTCCTTCTCCGCATTGCCACACTGATTAAACCTTCTAGTAAACAACCAGTTAGCCTGTGCCACAAAAAAAACCTTTTGATGCAAAGTAACAAAAATCACCCTCCAAAATAACTCAGCCCAAAGGGAAGTCCAGTATTTTGTGGAGAACTCTGCCTCTCATAGGCCCAGGATTTATTGCTAGTTTCACTTCCTCTCTGTTGACTCCACTTTAAATCAGGCTGTGTATTGGTCCTGCAGTTCATCTAACAGGAAAGAAACATTTTGGCCTTTAAGATTAGAGCAAAGCCTTAGTTTTCATAACTGACATTGAGTCATGAGTCCATCTGGAACCAACTGCTACGTGCACAGAAATGGGTTGGGATAAGGTCTGAGATAAATGTCTCCCAATGCCTGAGTTCCTTCCATATACACAGGCTGTGTCTAAGAAGGACTGCTGCTTAGGCCAGTTGGGTGGATGTTAAATCTATGGTAACTGGTTCAATCATCTACACTATTCTTCTACTTAGGTGAATCCTGCCTGGAGTAGATCTTCACAATTGAGGGGGGGGGGGAGGGAGAGAGATTATAGGTCAGTTATATTTGCTAATGGAGGAGGGACCTACTGATAGACGTATAGTTAAGTGTCATAATATTTTATGATTTGGTTGTTTTCCCCATGTAAATTTTGCTGTACAAGTAAATGTGTTTTATCATGGGTTTCTAGAAAAGAAGAGAATCTCTTCATTATTTCTTTTTTTTTTTTTTTTCCAAATCTATCAGAGAACCTAATTGGCTAAAATGGTTTCAAATGATTTTATCTATGGCAGCCTATGTACCGAGGAGAAGCAGGTATTGACTCCTGAATTACAGGACACTGTGGAGGAGTCCTTGCACTGGAACACCTGGGAGGCCTCCCTGGCATGCACTTGTTTAATGGGACAGTGCCCTAGGAGGAAGCAGAACAGGCATGGTAGCCATGACATGGTACTCTCGATTGTGTGTGCTAGATGTAGCAGGACAGAGGACTCCAGGGATGCTCTGTGGAAGGTCAGTTAGGTGTTGTGGGTGTGGATGGCAGTGGCAGCAGATTGGCTACTGAATGTTGAAGCTGCACCTAGTCAGAGGTTCTAGAGCCTTCTTCCCTGTTCTGCTCTAGTCCCTCCAGATTTAATTTTGCTAACCATGCCTCAAGGAGACTTCAAGTCGACTCCCTTGTTCTGTGTAAACTCCCATTAATTTTCTTTAGTTAAGGAAGTGTGGGGTTCAGGAGGTTGCCTCGGAATTTCTTTTGTGCTCATCCAGGGGACTAAGTGATGAACTTCATAATACTTTATGTCAATGATGCAAGGCTTGTTTTAATCTTTAAAGCACTTCAATTTTATAAACCCAAAAGTTAGAATCTTCTTTTAAAAAAAATCCTGTTTCCTTTCTCTCGCTTCTTTAAATCTTCAAACCTGATCAGTGATAAGTCATCTTTAAAATGAGTTGTTGTCAGATCTTCATGTGTGGGTTCGGAAAGTGATATCATATCGAAAAAGTAAAAGGGGCAGTGTGTGGAGACGCCCATGTTCAGAGAGGGAAAGCTGGCTCGAGGGCCCATTATTCAGTTCTCAGACAGGTCTCCTTCACCAGATGGCCCTGAACAATCAAATAACTCCTTTTTCAGTGGGATGCTTACAAAGCAAACTTCTCATTATATTTTGTCTTCCCAAAGGGAAAGAAGTCACTGGAAAGAGAATATATTTAGCTGGCATCCATTGTGCCAAAGGGTCACAACAAAAACTATCATCTTTGAAAAATGTTGTCTTAAAATTTACAGGAAAAACTATAGCAGGGAGTGCAAAACACAGAAATTAAAGACATATACATTGTTCTGAAAAAACAGGTCAGCTGTCTTAAAAAGATAGTAAAAACTGAAAAAAAAAAGATATGTTTCACTTTTATTGCCTCTTGGGAAGAACTACTATGTGAGGTCCTGGGAATTTAAGCGATGACCAAGACTCCCTTGGTGTTTGTACTTTTGTTGTTATTGTTGGAAGCAAAATGACTATGTAACAATAGTTAGATATGTAAGTGTGGTTCATATTTTACTAACAGACGTGAGAATGGAAAACAAATGAAACATGGAGTGTGATGTCTGATCTAGACAAACTAATGAAAAAATAAGGGGCATTGTCCCAGAACTGAGAGGTTGAAAAGGGAAAGTGGGTGTAGCATAAACAAAGGCAGGGGCTGCCTCTATGTAAACACTGGGGGCCTTGCAGCACAAAAGCACCTCCTGTAGGAGGACTTAATTGAGGACTGCCTGAGAGATCATGAATTGCTACTGCAAACAATGCCAGCCAACCTGAAACTGCAGTTTAGAAGAGATGCTTTCTTGGGACCAATGGGGTACTGGGTGGAGGGTATTAAAGGAGCTTGCAGCAGTGCTCTGATGAGCTTGCTCATCTGCTTGCAGACTTTCACTCTGTGCCAATTCACTCCCAACCCCTAAGGGCAGATAGGATTGGGTGGAGAGTTGTCCAGGGCATGGGCAACAAGTGGGGAATGAAAAGAATTTGAAAAATGACAAAGCGTTCAGTAAGGGCAGCACATAACATAGTGGGGCCTTTGTCTGTCTGAGATGTGGTCACTGGGCTGTCCCGGCTTACTATTCGTCCCCAGTTGTAAGCAATATTTTATTGTTACCGGGTTGCTCTACATCCCTCGAAGGAATGTCTGATTGATCAGATAGAGTAGCTGGTCAATTGCTGGCTCCTGTGGATGTTTTCAGTGTGGCGCCTCCTTTCGTAGAGCCCTCCTAATCAGCATCAGTGCTGATCTGCTCCACCAATAGAGTGCAGCCTCAGTTATAACTGGTATTCTCTGAGTCCAGCTCATAAGAGACTCTGTCACTTCTGCCTTGATTTCTCTTAGATCACTTCTTCCCAGGGAAGTCACCTACAAGATTTGAAGGGCATTTAAGCAGCACTCTGAGGAAGCCCACATAGTGAAGAACTGAGGCTGCCTCCCAATTACTGACAAAAAACTTGTTGGTCTTGGAAGTGTGTGGTCAGCCCAGTCAAGTCTTCCAATGATGTCTTATCGTCTCATGAGGGACTAGGTAGAATATTCCAACCAGGTTGTGTCTTAATCAATTTATTAAAGGTGTATTAAACATTAGAGGTTTTTTGTTGTTGTTGTTGTTGTTGTTTTTGTTTTGTTTTGTTTTGTTTTAAAGAGCTAGGTATGCTTGTTGGACTTTACTGCTGTGGCCTGAGAGAACAACGGAACTGGGGAAGATCTATCTCAGCTTATGGTTTCATAGACTCCTATCCATCAGGTGAGGAGGACGTGGTAAGGCAGAGACATTGGCTTATGGCCTCCAGGAAGCAGAGTGAAAGTAGGAGGAGCCAAGCCAAGATATGCCTTTCTGACAAACATACTCCCAGTGACCATCTCCCGTTGCCAGCCCCCCCTTGCAGTTCCCACACTTTCCAATAGTCTATCCGAGAAGATTTTCAGTCTATCAATTACACATGCCATTGATTAGACCTGAGTGCTCCTGACCTCACGCTTTCTGGAAACACCCAGAGATACAAGCTTTACTCATTCAGGCTATCTAAGTTGGCACGAGTAACTATGCACTACATTTTAAGATAAATTATTGTGCAGAAATAATAAATGGTCAAGCCTTATTCCTGCTTCTCAGAAAGAGGAAGCCCCTTCATTTCATCAAGAATTAATTATGTAAGGTTAAAATAAAAATTTTAAGCATGAATAACCTTTTTCACCCATCTACTGGTAGAGGCAGGAGGATTGTTGGTTTAATGACAGCCAGGTTTAGGTAATGAGTCCCTGTCTAATTTTTTCCAATTATTTTATTTATTATTTTGCATATATGAATGTGGTGTGTGTGTGTGTGTGTGTGTGTGTGTGTGTGTGCGTGCATGTGTATACCACATCATGCAAGTGGTAATTTGAGGACAACTTTGACAGACTCAGTTCTTTCCTTTCATTGCTACATGGGTTCTGGATGAGACTCAAGTCACAGCTTTTACACACAGAAATATCTCCCCAGCCCTCAAAGATTTTGAAAAATAAATTTTCAAAACCCATTAATAAATACTTGCATAGTGATGATTCATGCTGTCCACTGTCCTAAATACTGTACAAGTACTAGCTCATTGAATCCTCATATCAGCCCTTATGAGTTAGGCTTGATTCATGTCTATTATCGATTTGTGATATCACCAAATGCATATGTTGAAGGCCTAAGCTCAGTGTGACTACATTTGAACATAAGTGCTTTAAGATACACTTAAGGTTATGTATTATCAATTTGAGTCTTAATCCAATATGACCGATTTCCCTCTAAAGAGAGAGAGAGAAGCCTGAGATGTATATACGTAGGAAAAATAGACCACCACAGGACACAGCAAGAAGACAGCCATCTGCTAACCACAGAGAGAGGCCTCAAGAGAAGCCAGATGTGCCAAGAACTTGATCTTTGGCTTCTGGTCTCTAGGATTATGGAAAAATAAATTTCTGTTATTAGGCCACTCAGTCTGTGGCACTCTGTTATGACAGCCTTGGGTGACTGATTGCCGCCAGCACCGTAGGTGGGCAGGCCTCATGCTGCTGTGGTTATTGGATTGCCTCTGCTCTTCCTTATGCTAATCACCTCCACCTGCTCTTTGATACCTGAGCACGAGGATGAAGAAATCGAGGCCGAAAAATGTTAATTCTGTACAGCTTCAGAGAAGAAACATGGGATTCAAATTCTCTAAAATGTGTCTGTGCGCTTGATCCTGACAGGGAGAATTTTAAAGCTGCTCTTGCCTGGAGAATGTTCTATTCCATGTAAATTAAAGTTGTGGACATAGTTTCTAAATGAGTGTCCAGTGAAGTTTCTAAGTTATTTTGGTCCTCATGGGAACAGATTGACTAAATGATCTGCTCTGAGTTTCCTGGAATGTTGACAATTTTCAAGTTAGAACTGCTGCAGTATTTGAAGAGGAATCGCTCCATGTCACTCTACCTTTCTCGTTTACTCTCTTGAGTCTAAATGGGCATCAGATTGAGCCCTGATTCTAGCTGCCACTGAAGTGCAGTCAGCTGTGTGAGACACAACTCCCAATGAACACCTTCAACAAAGCGAAAAATATCTTCAGTATACTGATTTCTCCTTCGTACTGGTGTCATCCAAATGTGGTTCAGGATGGTCCTGTCTCAACTGAGACACCCAATACTGCCTCAGTTCTCTGGAACACTGCAGCTTTGTAGTGCATTCGTCCTAGCAAAATATTGTGTAGAGGATGGAATGCCCATCATACACAAAGTCCAGCAGAAGCTTGGGGGAAATTCCCATTAAAGAGCTTCTTGTTCATCCAAACATTTTCTCCTTTGTTAACCCAAAACTCTATCTTAAAAAAAATCTCTCCTTATATAGACCCTAAGAAAACTGCTTGGTTTCCTTGATAAGTTCATTTTCACACAAACTTCCCTTAGCAAAACATGGGTTTCATCTTCAGAGGAGAAGTGCTACTCCACGACACTCTCTGCCATCTTCAAAGAATGTCTCAAAAAACAAAAAACAAAAACAAAACAAACAAAAAAAACCAAACAACAACAACAAAAAACCCTCCAAAACAAACAAACAAAACGAACAAACAAAGAATGTGCAGCTACTCCATTGTCTACAGGGAATATTGTTATAGCTTTGAACCTTGTGTGATTAAGTCTGGAACAAGGCAAGCCATTGATCAACTGGAGGTAGCTATCTTTGGTTTAAAGAGAGGCAGTTGAAAATTTCAAACAGTTACACAAAGG
The DNA here is from genome assembly GCF_000001635.26 of Mus musculus. Lineage (NCBI taxonomy): Eukaryota > Metazoa > Chordata > Mammalia > Rodentia > Muridae > Mus > Mus musculus. The sequence continues at coordinate 79,042,100 of NC_000068.7, forward strand.
GCAACAGCCATGAAATAGCAGCCCATTTCTGCATGTTGGAATTTGACGGCTTGATCGTCACTCTTTATCAATGTGCCCAAAGAGACATTTCAACACATTTTTGATGGTTGATCATGATTGTCTAATTGCTAAGATTTAGAATCACCATGGAAATAAACGTGGGGGCATCCCTGGGAGGGGCTTGTAGATTAGATTAATTAAGGTGGGAAGACTCTTCCAAAATAGAAGTGAAGCAATTCCATGAAAAAAAATTCCTGGGCTGAATAAAAATAGAAAAGCGAGTTGGGCACAGACATTCATTGCTCTGTGTGTCCTGTCTGTGGACGCAGTGGGACTTTCTGTTTTACTGCTTGTGTGGCCGTGCATACCTGACATCACCAGCTGTCCTTAAACTGTGACCCACAATAAACCTTTACTTCTTTTTTATCAGAGAAATGAATAAACACCTTATATAGATATTCAAGAAACACAAAGAATTGCTGGGGAGTCTTCCAACAGGGAATTCTGGTTTGTGAAAAGAGTAGCATGCAATGACATGGTGATGCGAGAGTTGGTTACACACTTCTCCTGTGATCTTAAGAGCCTGTAGGTACACACATGCCATGTTAGCTTAATCTCAGGTCAGATATGAAATGCTGACTCTCCAGTTCAGTTGTAAGAATAGCCTACATTCTTATCCTGCACTTATTTCTTCATGTGTTTAGGGACAATTTGCTTTTCTGTTCTAGAACTACAGATGGGATTTTGATATAGTCTCAGATGAAGGAGAGATGCACAACAGACAAATTAGAATATATTGGTAGGACCTGCAATGTGATAGTTATATTTTGTTAATTGTAGTATTGTCCTTTAGTTGAGTTGCTGGGAGCCAAACATATGTACTTCACATGCGTGTGCATCAAAGCTGCAGATGCTTAGTGGGAAAGGATAAAATTTATGTTAGTCTGCTTAAATTCAAGTACTAGATTTTGAGTCAGAGATTTTGTGTTTCCCTGTGTGTGGTATTTTCAGAGAGTGTTATAAATGAATGCAGTATTAATTTACTTAAAGCTAAATATTGATGGGATTCATAGAACAATCTGCTAAATATTAATACAATTTATCCACTTATAACTTTATAAACCTGACATATTGCATACGGTTAGTGCTAATCTGTTTTAGACATTCATTTAGGCTGACCTATGACCATAGTACATTATGTTCCTTGAAATATTTATCTTGTCATTTAGAAACAGGATTACAATTAATGTGACACACATGACTCTAAATTGGTACTTCAACTAGAGCTGTGTAGGTAATGAATTAGCTACAGCTCGGAACCCCTCTGCTCATAATTTAAATTACAAGCCTTTAGTTGATGTCTGATTGTGGTCTATTAAATAAGTCACAGAATCAAAGAACCACATTTTGTTTGGATGCTAGAACTAGGTGGGAGGTGATATTTTTAATTTAATTTACTTAACCTTAGGCTAATGTGTCCATATTCAGGTAAGAAAAATAAACACAAGAGAGAGCATCTATCTATTAATATTAAGAGCAAAGTAAAAATGATAGGCAGAGTTGATCTAAGTTAGATATACTTGAAAATACTTTTGGTTCTCTCCCAAAGAAAAGAAGTGTGTGAAGTGACCTTTCTCCAGGACTTAGTCTTCTTGACATTTTTTAGAAAAGTTCACCTAAAATAAAATTAAATAAATAATAAGTCTGTGGTAGATGGCTCAGTAGGTGATATGCTTCCTGAAGTCCTATAAGGCCCTGAGTTCCGATCTCCTGCATCTATAGGAATCCAGGTGAGGTATCCCTACAAACAGACAGGAGTCAGAGACAGGGGAATCCCCAGAAGCTCTTAGGACATTATCCTGGCATAGGCAGCATTGAATAAGAGAATCTATTTCGCATAAAGATGAAGGTGAGAACTGACACGCAGGTTGTCCTATGTGTTGCACACACCCACACATGATGATCTGGACAAGGGCATGAGCACGCACAAACCCAGAAAGATAAAAAGATAAAGAAAAATAAAGGAGTTTATGATTTCTATGGTTCTTTCTCAACATGGGCTTTGCTAATCTGCAAGTTCCAGAATGCACTGGATAGATACACGATGATCATCTGTTGAAGATGCTTTCAATAATAGATTGAAACCATAGGAATAGGTCATTGCAAGTTCCCAGTATGACAGTTCAGTGCTGAGAAGCCGTGACTGACTGTGTGGGTTATTTTTATTTTTGTTGTACACTGTGCTCTTATGCATATATTCACAGTGGAATGACCCTAGCACTCAAGTCAATTAGCATATCTATCCTCTCACATTAATATGAGCTTGAAAACACATAGCAAGAATAGGTGGGTTTTACTTTTAGGAAATTTCTAGAATACCATTACAATATTACTATTATCATCATCCTCTACATTAGATCTTTAAATAGATTATGTTTTGATGCTAATAGTACATGGTAAACATTACACAGCTTACATGTTACTGACAAACTTGTGACATATGCTTAGTGTTATATGTGATTTGATATATCTGAAACATTTCTGCACAAGCTAATACAGTTCGTAGAAGGAGGAATTATATTTAAACATTTTTATTTTTTCAGTTGAAATATTCATATAATAGAGATGTAGTTAGTGAAAATTAAAATGCTTCTTGAGAACTCTTTTTCAGTGCACCAAATTAAAAATAGCTCCATAGGGTTCATAGAACTACGAGTGCCCTCAGTTGGTAGTAAATAGAAACCTAAGAATCTTAACTTTCTTCTGATTATTAAACTCTTGTTGAAAAGTAAATTAAATGTTGGTAGCAGACAGGGGCCAAGATCAACAAAGGCCTGCATAGTTCTAGTCCAATGGGAGAGTCTAGACTAGTGTAATAATCACAAGAACACATGTGTCAGTTATATGGCACCATCTAGATTAGAATGAATTCAGTGGATAAAGTTTGACACGCAAACTTTATATGCCCCAGTACAGGGGAACGCCAGGGCCAAAAAGGGGGAGTGGGTGGGTAGGGGAGTGGGGGTGGGTGGCTATGGGGGACTTTTGGTATAGCATTGGAAATGTAAATGAGCTAAATACCTAATAAAAAATGGAAAAGAAAAAAAGTTTAGAGAAGAATGCACAACATTATATAAGGAAGAACGGGTACAGACTTTCAATTCACACAGAGGGGCTGGAATCTAGACTGCTATTTTTAAGCTATATGAGACTTTTTGTTTTTAACGACTCTAGGCATTTTCTGTGTTATAACCTGCTCCTGATATTATAAAAATCAAGCAAGGTCATATGTGTTAATAATTCAGAACATTGCATCACACCAAACAACTAACTTTTGTCACCAATTTTGTTACTAATTACAAACTAATTGTAATGTTTTAAAATTGTTTTTTGTCAGCAAAAGGCTTCATGGGTGGAAGAGGAAGCTGTAAATGCAGGCTTAGCATTCATGAACGCTCTGGATTTGATCCCTAGCAGCCCATGAACTGGGGGGTGCGGTGGTACCCATGAGCTCTTAGGGAGTAGAGTCAAGAAAATCAATGCTTCAAAATCACCTCTGAGAAACTCCACCCAGCAGCTGACTCAGAAAGATACAGAGAAACCTACAGCCAAACAGTGAATGGAGCTTGGGGACTCTTGTGGAGAATAGAAGGAACGATTGGGGGCCCTAAAAGAGGATAAAACTCTATAGGAAGACCAACAGAATCAACTAGCCTGGACCCTTGGGCTCTAAGAGTTTGAACCACTAACCAAAGAACATACATGGGCTGGATCTAGGCCTCCCTCTGGAACAACTGGAGCGGGATCTATCCCAAAAGCTGCTGCCTGTCTGTGAGATAATGTTCTTCTATCTGGGCTGCCTCCTTGCAGAGACTTGAAGTGCCAGAGTGGGAGGAGGATTGGGGGAGGGGAACCTACCTGCTCAGAGGAAAATAGGAAGGGAAATGAGGGAAGGACTGTGGGAGGGTATGCCAGGGAGTGGGGCAGTGAGTGAGATGTAAGGTGATTAAGTTGAAAAAAATAAAATAGCTTTTAAAAAACGAAAATAAAACATGACAACAAAAGTTTTAAGGGAAGATGTTTCGGTTGGGTATTGAAGGATGAGACTTTGGATAAAAGAGAGACACGGGAGAGAAGCTTTCCAGGCAGACAATGAGCAGGAGAGAGCGAAGGTGGGCACACAATGACACCTGTGAACAAGGGAGAGGCTTCTCATCAAGCGGGCAGCAACCGGAGCAGGAATTTGTACCATAAAATGGGTTCCGATGGCCAGAAGCTGTGCGAGCCAAAGGTTTTGACAGTGGAGAATGCTCATTTGCTTCGCCCTCCATGTATGCGCTCCAGCATAAATTTTAACGGTTGTACTGTGAACGGAATGCTTTTGTGTTAGGATTTTACCTGAACTGTAGTCACAGTGTCTTGAGTACTATAAGCAATGACCATATTGACACTTATACAATTTATTTAATGATCTTAAATCAATCCTCTCCTGATCTCTTTCTACTTTATTTTCTGTTATACACGTTGGTATTAATAGCTGTTTGTGGATGGCCATTCCTTTATAAATAAAACGCGAATATGACGAAAAAAAGAAGGCCACTAAGTCCTCAGGAATTTTTAAGATTAAAATTCCATGGAAGAGCAACAGAAAGTACATTTTAGAAGTTTTAGCATTAAATAAATTTTTTTCTTTTAGAATTAAAAAATTACAAACTTTATTTCAAAAACCTTGCTGCATCAGCAACAACAATAAAACCACACATACACACACACACACACACACACACACACACACACACACACACACACACTCCAAAATTAACCAGACCAGGGTCCACACACCTCAATGAGTGGTCATTATACAGTTAGTCATTTGGAAAGGAAGCTGTGTGGCTATACATTGGATTTTATGATGAATATATTTTATGCAGTTTTCTGCCACCCAAACTAAAAACCTAGGAGATTTAAAACTAGGCAAACAACTAGATTTTTTTTTGTCCTTTTTCATAACATATCCATCACCAGTATCCAGTCCACATCCCCTAATTTTTAATCTTTCTTGTCCTTTTCTACATTGCACTGGAGCTATATGAACAGTTGTTTACATATATACACCAGTTATTGGCTAAATTTCACATATAAGAAAGAACATACTTTTTTTTTTTTTGCTTTCTGAGACTGTATATATTAATACCATACATTCTAAGTCCATCCATTTTTGTTTTTCATTATGGTATAAATGCTGACTTTACTTTCAGTATAGTCTCTGAGAAAATACCAGATTTTAATGTAAGAATTAATTATAATACATATTGATTTAGAATATCTATATCAAAACTTTGGTCCAAGTTCATAAATAAGAAAATTTCTGCCTTTGAGCAGTTAAAATACCAGTTTTGGGAACTTAGCATTAAGTTTAGTATATATAAAAAAATCAGCCAGCAATTTGAACTGTAGAATAACCCAGTATAACATATTGTGAAAATGTAAATAGGATGTGTTTTTTTAAATACCCTATTTAACTTTAAGTGAAATCAATTTTCTAGCTACCTGTTTGGTAGGCTGGCTTTCTTGTCCTTAAGAGTCAATAGTGACCTGTATTTCTTAACTTGACTATTATGCTCTAAGAAAAGTATCTTTGAAAAAAAAAAGCCATTATGCTTTAGAAATAGCTATTTGAGGAGTTTATAGGGTTTTCCAGATGTCTGATTGAAGCTGTCTGATTCTTATGTAGATTATCTCCAAAACACAACATTTGGTTTGCAGAATTGTGGTTCACAGGAAAATGGCTGCCTAGCAGAGGCAGCAGAATAATTATGATATCATTAGAAATATTTAAATATAAATAACATTCTATATTCGTCCTTGTCTCCTGTCTAGGTTTTGACAGGAGGAGCCAGTTTTGATGGGATTCCTGTGGCCCCGTAGATTTTTATCCTGTTATCCAATTTTCCGCTGCACTGATCTCCTTCTGTCAAACTGACTGCCAGCCAGCCTTCCGTTCTCCCGAGAGGAGGAACAAGGCTTTGTATTATAGTGGACAGAAGAAAGAGAACAAACACCCGATTTTCTCCCTCTGAGAGCTGTGCTCCCTCATTTAATAGAAAATTCCATTGTCTGAGAGTTGAGGAGAATGGGGAGAGGCATCTGAGAAGACTTGAGCTTTTCATGCCGCAGAACAAGATAATGTTGCAGGGCAGCTCAGACCCACAGCTGAATGGCATACAGATCGGAAGGCAGTGGTCCAGGATGCCCAGGGGCACATGAGTTACTGAGATGCTGTCCAAACTGGTTTGTGCTGAGTATTCCCTAGCACTGTCCCATAATGTGGAAAAGACATATAGATGTAAAGAAAAGAGAATGATCATTTTCCTTACATCTCAGGATGCAATAGGGGATGCTTTTGTGTGTGTGAGTGTGTGTGTGTGTGTGTGTGTGTGTGTGTGCTACACAGAGTGATGTTTACATATTGTGTAGAGCACATAGATAAATAGAAATGAGTACAGGAGCTGAGACAATAAAACTATATGGATAAATAAGAAATGGGGTGAGTGACAAGCTTAGAATCCAACAAAATAATTGCAAAATTTCAAAGAAAAATAAAACATATGTTCAGAATACCAAGGTCTTCTAAGCAGTAGACAGTCAAAGCAAGCCATGCTCTTCAGGCTATGTGTATCTTTGAGTGTATCTGGATCCGTTGGCTTCAATCTTCTGAATTAGAAAGAGGAAACTGGTATGGGGGACATTTGGGATAGCATTGGAAGTGGAATTGAGGAAAATACCTAATAAAAAATATAAAAAAAAAAAAAAGAAAGAAAGAGGAAACTGCCAAGGTGTGAGGCAATGCTAAAGGTCTTGCAGCAGTGGTCACGAATTAGGTCATTGAAGGTCAGGCACTGGACTTTCCATTTTTATATATGGTGTATGTATATGATATATATATAGAGAGAGTGAAGTCTTATAATTCTTTATAAAAATTAACCCATTTCATGCATTAAAAAGGCACAAAATCCAGTGAACATTTTCCTTGTTACTTACCTGATAAGAAGATATGTGGAACTCTGTTAGTCTTGAAAATGCATTCAATATATAGTCAGAACTCTGTACGTGCAAATGCGTCAGGCAAAAATCAGAAGTGTTGACCTGGACAGGCTATTTTTCTAAGCTGTTAAAATGTACAGATCCATTCTGAATGTAGCAAAGTGCCTTAGTGACTAGGGTGTGGTTTCCCCCTAAGGGTGTGAGTACTGAGAGTAAATGCAAAAGGGACATCTTCCTCCTTCTTGTCTGTGTCGTTGGTGTTTGAAGCCATAGGTTGTATAATATATATTAGAGATTTTTGGTTTTACCCTTGGCTCCAAAGAAAATAAAAGAGACTAATTTACCTTTCAATGCCAAGACAAAACTGTGATTCTTGTCTCACAGTTCTGGGCTTGTGATCTACTTAACTACTGCTTGAATGGGACAGGGTCAGGCTGATTCTGAGCCGTTGTGATCTATTCATTAACACATATATGTCATTTTATAGCATATTGTAACTATTCACTTATACTTTTAACTTATAGCAACTTGTTGTGAAATTTGCTGGGTAAAAGGTATCTTAACTGATATTTTAAAAAGGAATAAATACATGTATGTGACTTACCTATTATCTTGTCCATATGTACAGTTGATACCATGATGCTTTTAGATATATATGTGTTGTGAAGTGACTAAACCAAAGACTAACGTATCACCTCGTAGGTTTAATCTGTGTGTTCAATGAGGACATCTAAGATCCCACTTAACAATTTTGATATATAACTCATAACATGACTAGCATAGTCACTATGACTATACAGATAAACTCTTAAAATTGTTCTATGCAACTGATAACATCTGGTTGATATCTCTGATCTATACTGTTAGGCTCTGGTGACCATAATTTCTTGTCTTTGCTCTTACAAGGTAAAATTTGACCTTTGATGATTTTCATACAAGTACATCTGCACTGGAATTGGTTGAACACACAGCTATTAAAGACCATTTACAATTTCCACTGCTGTCAGACCTGTATATTAACCTGGGTGATAGATAAGCAAAGGACCACTAGCTTAGTATGGAAAACTCACACTGATATTCTACTGTCTTTGCTCTATAAACTTATCTGCACATCATCTGTAGTTCATGAAAAAAATGTAAGACAGTAATGACATGAATAGAATGGAATTATTTTGCTCTAAAAGCTTGTGGACAAAGGGAGAAGAAAAGAATGGAGATATTTCAAATTCTATTTATCTGAATCTTGCAAATAGCCGAAGAGCCACATACGAAAGGATGTTTTCCGACCGTATTTGCAGGGGTAAACTTATGGTGGATATTAGCATGCTCTGATGCACCAGAGTTGCAATGAATGAGTGCAAGAGCTTCAGAAATTTTTGGTGAGGATTTTCCTGGTTTGCACAATAGTTAGTATAAAATTAGAACTCAAAAGCAGGCAAAACTTCTGCCATGTCTGTCTGTGCACTTTTTAGTGTATTTGAGGCCTTAGAGGATCCCCTGAAGGTTTGCTGGCTTCCTGTGGTGTGCTGTTTGTTCCATTATGCTGTTCACCTGGCCTGTTTTGCAATTCATGGCTTCTAATAACATTTTTACTGTGCCTGGGTAGCTGGCCCATATGGAGGCTGTTGATTCTGTTGTTCTAATAAGAGTATGAAATGTAGCTTGTGGGTTTTTGTGGGAGACAAAAAGAAACTCATTACAATTTCCTCTTCCTCTATCTGTTGCCAAAAACACCATTGCTGCCCAGGTCTGTGTTTTGAATCTATGACTACGTGTTTATGTTTTTACATCAATGTGTTTTATAAATACAGTAAAGTTTGTCTGAAGAACTAAACTCCAGCTAACTAAAACTATGCATGGCTACAAAAGCAGACAGGAAAGCAAGCAGACAGATGCTTCTGTGAAGGAGCAATGCTTACAAAGGTCTAAGGGAGTTCCATTTGTGAAGTGCTTTTTGAGCTATCAAGTGGCGTAAAGGGCTGGAAGCCTTCATTAGCCTCCGAGTGAGGAGCGAAGAGTGGTTGCTCCCAAGTTAGAAAGCAAGTGGAAAGCATTTAACAGAAGGTGCTTATTCTAAGAAGCTTTACTACACTTAAAGTGGGGCGATCTCACCAACCGTACCCTCAAAGAGGGGCTTCTGAAATGCAGAACGGTAGGCTTTATTAAACCAAACGCTGTGTGCACAGGTGAGAGAAGGAAGCACAAAGGACCTTTACTTATTTGATCAGCATGGGGCATACAGATGTGTCACAAGGGCATGGTTTACAATGTACTGACAAGTTCAGAGGCAAACTGCTCTGGAGCTACAGCCGGAATTATGAATTTATTCCAATCTGCTAGATAAACTGGACATCTCTTCCTGGTAACTGTTTGGTGACAAACAAGTGTAGTGAACAAATTTTGGTGAAAATGATCAAGTACATTTTAATTGCTATTGTAAACCTGGAAATAGGTCAACTCAAATGAGAAAGCACCATGGTTAAGAGGCACATCTGAGACTCCATATTACAAATACCTGGAGCCAGGTTATTGATTGTCAATGAGTGCCTACTCAAGCTCTTTTTCAAAACCTTGATTTTTTCTTATTTTTGACATGGATGAGCGGGAAATTGTCACTGGAGATTGGAGCATAGGTTTTCCTGTTCTCAAAATTCAAAACTGGCTAAATAAACTCAAACTTCTGCAATAATTCACCTTCAGGATGATATATATATCATATCATCCTAGTGGCCAGGAGAACTAGAGAGGGCTTTTGTGACCACCTAGAGTGGATGGTTTTAATCAGGGACACTCCCCTCTTTGCCATTCACAGCTGATCACTCTGAGAGCCAGTGAGGAAGGCAGTCACTGACATTTTTCTGTCCTGTCCCTGATGGTGGATCTGATAGGGAATGGGCTTTACTTCTTCGGGTCTCTTCCTCCCTTTTTGCTGCCTTTCCTTTCTTCCCTTCTCCTTTTCTTCCTTCCTCTTCTCTCTCGATTTTTTTATCGAGTATCTTATTCTTAGATTTGTTTCAGACTTTAAAAACTATTCTAACACGGGCTCTGCCTCTTACCTTCTATGTGGCAAAATTCCCTCTTGATGTGTCCTGAAGGCTTTTGCCTGCTGTCATCATATTTTCGGAACAATCACTTCCAGTTTTTATTTTATTTTCTCCTCCCTTAACATTCCTGTTCCTGTGTAAAATAGATCAGTTACCATGGGAACATGCCACTGTTCTGGGTGGGGTGACCACTGAAATTCATAGAGGGCTCTTCAGAGATGAGTGTGTGAAACTAAGATTGTATATGGTCCTTTTGACACCCTTCATGCTGTGATCTGATGTCTGTTTTGACTAAGGTGTCTCCATCCCCTGACACATCTCTTACATGAGTTAGTGTTTTATCTTGGATTATGATTATGAGAAAGATGCTAACTATAGATGTCTTTGTTTAAATAAAATCTGTCTTAACAACTTGAATAACTAGGAAGCTAGGTTAGGAAGAGATGTTGTTTTAGTGTTAAAATAGATGATGGTAGTGTCAGATTCAGCAGTGAACTGGCATACTCTTCAAATTTACAAAACATCATCTCAGACGGATATATATTATTAACATACTTTAAAAACCTTGTTTTGGATAATATCATAGGTTGCCTATGGAATGAAAAGGGATATTTTTCTTCTTTTATTCTCATTCATGTCATAGAAAGTAAGGGGAAAAAAAATCTTTGTTTTTCTAGCCATCTAGGTCTGAGAGGTGAGATCAATAAATTCCTTGAGAGTGAACTTAGTACTAATTCCAGAAATTTCCAGAAGTAAGACTTTTATATATTAAGTTTAACACCAAATGGAGTCTCGGGCTTCAGTACAGTATGTGGAAGGGTCTGTTGGAGCCTTCCATGCTCTGTGACCATGCTGGTCATCCTTATGACTAGAGCTTCCCCAGAGGGACAGGAATGGCTACAACATGGTTAGGAGGATCTAGGTGGCTTAGCTAAGGGATGCTTTATGTATGATTTATTTCTGCTGACCTTTCCATTGACTTTACCAAACTTTCTCTTTAATCTTGTGCATGAAAGGGAACTTGTGCTCTGCATCTAGAGTAAGTATCTTTTAGGTAACATGATTGCAGTCCATTAAACTTAGGAAATGTGTGTTGGTATACACTCAAAATTTATATCTCTGTTTTAAATATTGAATCTGAGAAATGAACCTTGAGCTTTCACCTTATCAGATTTGATCCCTGTAGGGATGGGGTTCAGGACATGCCACCTCAAATATGAGGCTTAAGCATTTCAAGAAAGAACAGAGGCAGGAAGGTCACACTCATTGACCCTTGGAGCTTCCACCTGTTTCTTGTCCCAGATGAAATCAAGTCCTTGTCTCTGAAGACACATGATGGAGAAGAGTCTGAACACAGGCTGTGCTAAGAGATGGCCCTCTCAGACCATTCCCATCATCCATACACCACACTGTTTGTCCAATGATGTTTCTCAATGACTGTCTACTCTTCATCAAAACAAAGCATTAAAATATAAAGGTGTCTTTGGTTTGGTGGGGGTCTTTTTTATGGAGACACCCACATCATGTAAAATTTAGATTAATAAGTTTGTATGCTCTCTCTTATTAATCTGTTATTTGTGATATGCACCTCACCTACTAAACTACCTATATGTGCAGAACGAGATATTACACCTGCCCAATGACCAGCATAGTGCCTTTATTAAAATGATGACATAATGGTGCATTATATTACCATTAAACCAATGCCACACATCTCTCCCTTCTTAAAGGATACTTTATTGTGCACTTAAAGGAGTGACCAAGGATTTATATGGGCATGAAGACAAACAAAATGAGATGGTAGAAAGCCTTGTTTGGCTCAACCCATCTACTCTGGGGTGCTCCTTGCCGCTCAGTGTTGTTCTCTGATGGTTATGATTTTTGAGTTCTCTCTCTGGTCTGTTTCTTGCAACACACCAATACTTTCTCCATTAGACTATAGCTTCTCAAGAGTAAACACCACTAAACTTTCCTCTCCTTGCCTAGAACATAGAACATTGCCAGCTGACTACATTCAAGATGAAGTGTTTAGTGAAACAAATATGAAAGTTGGGGAGAGATGAGTACTCTGAATTCCAAATAAATGAAGTGCCTCCATTTTCTGCTTACATCTATACTTGAGGTATGGCAAACCCAGTGTCCCTTGCCTGTGTTTTTTCTCTCACGCTTGACTTTTCACACTGGGAGATGAAACTGGGTACTACTCACTTGTCTTTTTGATGGAAATCACTAGTGAGGCTGTAGTTATCATAGCATTTTTATATTTAGCTTCTACATGGAATAATTACAAATAATGTACCTTTTAAATGACTATTGCAACCACCATTACTAACTTCTACAGGTATATATTCATCATTTATCAAAGCACAAGCCTCCATTTTGATAACGTGCATTCAGCTTTTTAGTTGTTTCCTTCTGTCCAGCCCCACCTCCTGGAAATTTACACTTAGAAAAAATTGAAGTGCAGAAAAACTATTAATATATCACTTGAGTGGCTCAATGGAAATGTGTCCCCAAATAACTTGCCAGGAAATGATGGGCTTCTCCATAGCTTAGAGTTATGAGTGATTTGTAAGGTTGTTCCACCATGCCAAGAGAATAGTTTGGGTAAGCACATAGTCAACGTGCAAACACTCTTGATGGGCTGCTTAGTGTGAGCACTCAGAGCCAGCACACTGTGACCCATGAAACAAGGCAGAGCACTCTATGCTTCATTAGCAGTATCACTCTCATTTAATCTTGAAAGACAGTAATTTTGCTTATTTTCTAGTCAATGTTTGGGAGAGTGAGTAAAGGTAGGTATAATTTAATGTTTTGTGTTGAGGTCAGTTCTCACTTAAAAATTAAAGTTAAGACAGCCTTACAGGGAATGCAGACTAAGAAAAAAAATCACAGGCACATAGTAACCTAAGTATAAGTTTCTGACCATGTACAGTTCTGATGCAGTCAAGACAGAAGTATTGAATGGCTCCAGGACTACATAAAATGAAAGGTTCTGTTGGGTCTTGTCTTTTGACTGTATGAAGTCTCTGTCTTTCAGTGTGCTTTTCTATTTAACAAAATCGGTTTGAGCAGTAGTGACACAAATACTCTGACTGTAACTAATAGCTCTCTAATTTAACTTAAGATTCATTCAAGAAGAGGAGAAGCATACCTGGTACTAGAAACCTAGCCAACTAGCCAGGGCTAGGGAAGTCATGGATCTTGGAGGAGAAACTACAACCGCCACTATACTAAACCAGTGTAATCCTTAACAACATTATAAATGTTTGTCTTTATGCACACAGGTAAGTGTAGTCCTCATCCCTCATGAAGGGAATGTCTTTTTGCAACAAACAGAGACCATTGCATCAAACCACAACCAATCAAAATGCAGTTTTCGAGTCCAGCCCCAGTGGATAACTCTATGGGACAGCTGTAGCCAATGCTCAAGCATCATTTTGGAAGATAGCTCAAAAAGACTTAAGAGACAGAGGCCCAGGGAGTTTCCTGTAAGACTTTATCTAGCCAGAATGATTGCCAAAAAACGAGTTGAACAACAATAATAGATGTTTTAATGTGGGTGTGTAGTCCAGTGAGCCCAGGAACCCTCAGCTCTGTGCAACTACACAAAGAACTACAGGCAACCGAAGCAAGAAAGATAGTCTTCCCCAGGAAGGAGCACACTAATTAGTTATCCAATACCAAATGATCATTCCTGTAAACAAACTTAGAAGCAACACACACACCTACACACACACACACACACACACACACACACACACACTCACACACACACACACACACACACACACACACTCACACACACACACACACACACACACACACACACACAATAATGAAAAAAAAAAGACCATCGATTTGGTAGAATCAGAAATGGCATATTGGAGATTTGGAAGGAGGAAAGGGAACTATAATACAATCTTAAAATAATAAAATAGAAGTTAAAATAATAACATTAAATAAAATATTCAAAAAAAACTACAAAAGTAAAATTGGAGCTGAAAAATTTCAGACTTGCAACATCATCTGCCCCCAGAATAGAGGAAGTGAGAAATGGCAGCCTGCCTTATTTCTTCAACAATTATTCAAGCTGAAGACTTGTTGGCACCCTATGGTGCAAAGGGCAGAAGACTGACTGCCACCTTTCCTAGCATTTGAGCAGAGGCAGCAGGAAATGGGGGAGGGCATGTGACTCAAGCACAGAAACCATGCCTGATTCTTAGGGAGTCCCACAGCGAGCTGCAGACAGCCCCTGTTTGGCTTTCGGTCTTTGGTAGGAGCACCTACATCTCAAACCAGGTTTTGCCAGCATTCTCATGAGCAGAAGTAATTGCCTTTAGTCAGACAACATCTAATGATTTTGTTATAGCATGCACCTTTAGAGGAGCCTGCTTTGTGTAGGAGTCATCTAAATTGTTGCTTTCCAAAATAACTTTAAGTTGGCAGTAGAAAGAAAATTAAGCTAAATGAAGCTGTGTCTGAAAGAGAATTGGCATGATTTAAAATCTGTGAAAGATTTGTGTTTAAAGGAAACAAATCATGCTGTTTGAAATAAGCATTTCTTCTCGTTGCTCAAGTGCATCCATATCTATGATTTGTAACATTTAAAAAAATTATTTGTGTTATGTTTATTTACATGCATATGTGTACATATACATTAATATATGCCACATATCTGCATGCTCTCAGAGGCCAAAAGAGGACATCAAATCTATTGGATCTGGCATTATAGGGATCTGTAAGATGCTAGATTGGGGTGCTAAGAACTGAGCACAAGGTCCTCCGGAAGAGCAGCAAATGCTCTTAACAACTGTGGCATCTCTTCAACTGTGACTTGCTTTTTAAAACTCTATATGTGTATAATTTAAATAATAAGTGAGTGATCAAAACGTTGTTGCTGAATATGTCTCTCTTTTTGATAGTATCATTGATTATGTTTAAAGCCTTCTTATATTATGTATATGTGTATGTGAGTGTGTAAATATATATGTACATATGCATGTACATGCTTGTGTGTGTGTCTGTGTCTGTGTGGTCTGCCTGCATGTATGTCTATTTGCACCATGTACATGGCCTATGGACGGTGATATGCATCCATCTGGATGCTATAAAATAAAACCAAAGTCCTCTGCAACAACAGTATAAGTATTCTTAACTGCTGAGCTATACTCCATTTCCCTTATCACTGGTATCACGTACTCCTCGTGTAACTGGACCACTTATATTACCCATAGATTGCCAAAGTCTCCATAGTTCTGCATAAACAAAATTTTAAAGGAACAATTTTCTTCCTCCTCTCCTCTCTTTCTTCATGCCTTCCTCTATTTTTTTTTGCATTCCTAAGTCAGGATGCCTTGCTTATATTATGATTAAAATAGATTAAAACTCTAATACAGGGTAGATGGATTTCTACTGATAAGAAGTGAAGGTGACTTTTAGTCCTTTATGGTTGTGAGCTGAGCCATCTCCTAAGCCTAGGATCACTTCTGAAAAATTATTCAGGAATTATCAGACTCACAGATGTATGCCTCTTTCCTTCTGCTAAAGAGATCCCAAGAGAGGAGATGGCCTTGCTGTCCTGTCAATTCCTTAACAGTAGCTCCCTGTTGAAGCTTGGTTATAGCACTAGGAAGTTTTGATGCTCCCGAATATGAACATACATCCATGAAATTCACTAGGATTGCTTTGTTCCTTGAGATCTGCATTTTTTTTTGTTCCAAATATCCTATGCTATGGTTTGATTGCTTATTATTAAGATAAAAATCACAGTCAGAAAGAGTCAAATTTAACCAAGGAGGAACACTGTAGACTTTGCAGCCATGGTGGCCTTTATGGCCATTCTTTGGTGAGAGGCTGCAGAATGTTCATTATTGCCCTGTCTTGTGCTAAAAGCCAATGTTTTATTTTTCTGAATAACTTGATGATTTCAGTATGAAGATTTGGTAGATAATTGTTTCTAACCACCTTCACTCATAGAAATACGTGGAGCCTCCATGACTAGTATCAAAAGTGTATTAGTGGCTTCCACCATGTGTGTGCATTCTCAATACTCAACAACTTCCTAAGGTGTCAGTCACCAGAAGCTTCTCTTTGGAAGAAGCATAGTGACAGCTCAGGTGCCCTCAGCTCTCTGGGTGTGAGGCAAGAAGTTAGAGACAGAGGACAAAGCAGTGTCAGGCAGAGAATGAATAAAATTGAGAGGGGGGAAAATGAGGACTTGGCCCATCCAGTACGAACATTGTCCAAGTCCAATTTGTGTTGCCCACACTTTCACTGGAGCATGTGCAAACGCCCAGTGGCCCGGCCAAAGACAAGCAAGTTTCTCCTTCCCAACCCCCTGCTAGAAGGTCATCGACTGAAGAGCTACCCTTCAGCACTGTACTTTGTATAGTGTGTGTGTGTGTGTGTGTGTGTGTGTGTGTGTGTGTGTGTGTGTGTGGTGGGGGGCCATACAGGTGGGTGGGAGGATGGACCCAGGAGGAATGGGAAGAAGGTGTGTTAGGGTACATGAGACTCCTAAATAAGTCAATAAAAATGTATTATTGGTGGAGGGGGGGAAGAACATTGTCCCGTAGACCATTGAGCTACATGGAGCTGGCTTTTATACCTACACATGTCCCAGGTATAGGATGCAGACTGCCCCAGGAAGGGTAAGACATGACCAAGGTTGATGAACCAGGGAGTACAGGAAGTGTCTGAGCTTCCGATGGCCTATGTAGGGAGAGGGCAGAGCTTCCCATGTCTACACCTAATGTCTGTTCAACTACCTGATCCCCTTTCATATGCCTAGGCATTCACCCTGTGGGTCTCTTTCTATTTTACAAACTCTGCTTACTGAACTTGCAACTTCTGCCACACAAACACAAACACTGCACAATGTTGAATGACAGTGGCTTCTCTCAGGTTCTCTGCCTCCACCTTTCAAACCCCTCAAAGTCTTTTAGCCCAGGGTAGATTTCTTAATCCCTGTAGTCATCAGCATCCTCCTTTGTGACTTGTTGAATGATTAAATGAAGAAAGCATGTAGGTTCATTGGATCATTCTCTGGAAGGTTTTACGGAGCCAGCATGTGTTGTTATTAATGATGGTTGTGTAGTTAGGGCACACCGTTATGCTGTACCCTCACTTGATAGAGAAGTTAGAGGCTAAAAACTTTCTGGATGCACTGGTCAGTTTTAGCAGAAGCAACCAACTCTTTAGTATATCTGCCTGTGAGGTATCAAGACAGCAGAACAAATGCTAAGTTAAAATAATTAAATAAGTGCAAGGCAAGGGGTGAGGGAAAACACCATCTGGCAGCACTCTGCAAGTCATTTAGGAGTGAGCTGGAAGATAATGAAGTCCATTGCATTCTGGTCATGGATGGGTCCTTCTGCTTGGCTGGTGTTTCAGCCTGAATTCGAATAAAAATAGTCCACGCATCCTTTACTGCAACTCAGTAAACACAGACCGTGTGAACAAAGATAGAAGGATGCACAAGAAAGTCTTGTGGGAGATTTGCCACAATTATTTTGTTTCCTAATGCACCCATGAGTTCCAGTATAATCAACCGTTTAATCTGCATAGACAAGCATTTGTTTTTGGCTGTGAGTTCTCGGTTTTATGGTAGTTTCCAGGCAGGTCTGAGCACATGAAATAGCTAAGAGAGCCATGAAGCAGTCTCAGATGGAAAGCAACACAGGACAGAAATACAGAGCTGTATATCCACTCACAAAGGTGCCAAGGTATGCTTGGCTGCCTTTTACCTTAGGAGAGAATTGAGTCCCCCCACAGGTTAGTTCCTCTCCAGCAAAATGGTGGGGCCAACAGAGCTTGTAATACATTCACGAGAGCAGATGCAAGATACACATAACATTTTTTCCTCCGATCCCTGTATCCAGGCATGGTGGCACACTCCTATAATCTCAGCATTCTGGAGCAGGGAGACGAGGATTACCATGGGTTCAAGGGCAGGCTGGCCACACAGCAAGTAAGAGGACAGTGGGAGGAATATCGAGTGATGCCCTATCTTCAAAAACAAACAAAAGTGTTTGCAAATATTAGTTTATCCAGAGAAAATGTAATAAGCAACTCTTTAATGGAATTTTTGTGTTATGAATTTAAAACTAAACAACATATTAGTAATAAAAGAGTAACTGCCTAACAGTTCCTAGCCAGATACAACTACTTTAATTTGGAAACTCAACTTGAGGAAATTATTTAAATTTTAGTGTAACAATTCTCCCCTACCCACTTCCTCTTTTTGTGCTTTTGAGACATGGTTTTTATGTATTTCGTGCTGCCCAAGCTGGCATCAAGCTTGCTGTGTGTCTGAGTGCACAAGGGATACAGGGTGTCTGTACATCTCAGTTTCTTTTCTTCGAAACTGCGTAATTAGATACTGACCTCGTGAGTAGTTACAAGGATCTGATGCAATAGTGCATTCCCCTGAGACACAGTGCCTGCATCGTGCACTTACTTGGGTGCTGTAGTTTCTGTCATTAGTTCGTATACAATTCCCTTTGGCGGGAGGGATATTGTTCACATCAAATCTATTTAGGCAATTCTAGAATGCTTGGCTAATATTTCTATGTTAATTGTGGAGTTTTTTGGTGACACTAACTCAGCTGGTATTTTGGAGAGACTGCAATGACAGAAACTTGACGGGATTCAGCCTTTGAGCAAGTGAACGATGGCAGTGGTGTGTTCCAGGATTATTTCTTGAAAGGTGTTTCTAACTATTTTACTTTACTTTGGAAAAACAAGGACTAAAGAAGTCTATAGAAAATGCTGGGGGAAATGCACACAGATGTGAGGGGTGAGAGCCTGAGGTTATGGTCTCCTTTAGCCAAGCCAACCATCTATAAACACTGAATACCTAATGTCACTGCCCACCTCCCAAGGAGACAAATAATCAACACTAGGGTTTTGGAAACCTGGTTGCATATTAGAGTCATCTAGACATTTAGAAAAACAGCACCGCTGGTTCTACCAGGCCCATCTCAGAGAAATCAAATGACTAGATTGAATTTGGGGGAAGGGGGTTCAGTAGGCACTGGACTATCTCATGAGTGTCATCAACACCTACCTCTCTAGTGCTTCACCACTAGACAGTGTTTTGCAGTGCTCAAGCCTTGTGTATTAGCACATCCACCTTATTGCAGTCGTATACATAAAGATACGTGTCCCAGCAAAAACATATGAATATTGATATTTACAGGAGGAAAGAGAATCTGACTTAAGCTGTGAACTCTGGGTCAAAGCAATCTATTTTTCCAAACTTAAGAGTCAAGTGTGAGCCATTCTTGCCCTCTGAGGAATGTGCTGCTGATGCTGTAACTGGGTGTTGGGTTCAACTCTCCACCCATGCAATCTCTCTTTTTTGGTGTGAAAAGTTCTACCTCTGTAGAAATTCAGACCCAATATATATGTTGCACCTGGAAGACTTTTCTGGCCGAAGACTATAAGTAAAGGAAAGTGTGGGAGCTCTTTTCTGGAGACTATTCTTCTCTTGTACTGATCACAGCATACAGCATCAGCTAGGACAAAGTAATTTTCCTTCATGATAAAATTTTCAGTGATTAAAAACCCCATACTTTCCATTTGTTTCATTAGCATGATAGAAGGAGCATATGGCCTGGCTTAGGGAAGCGAATGTTAGCTCTGAGGCTGCATGTGCAAGAGACATTAATTAGGACTGTGAGTACCTCAAGTACTCGACTCAGAAAACAAATTTATTTAGGAAGCATCACGGCTTACAGACGCCTTCCTTCCTTCATCATGTCTCTGAATTAAGCAGCTCTATGTATACAGAGCTAAACACACCTGGGAACCCTACAGTTCTCCCACTTCATTCCATTTGTGGTTAGAAATGAGTTGGCATGACCCGCCCGCACATGGGTGAGGTGTCTCTGACAGCAGTGAGGAGGTGAGAGAAGGTAAAATGAGCACCATTGGGTGAGATCAGAAATCCTCGCCCACGCCTGACTCGGGGGCCTCACTTTTGCAAAAGTGTCCCTTTATGGAATACTTTGATGGGAGTCAGTGCTGCTGTTCTCTGCCCATACCCAGAGATGCTCTGAGCCAGGGTGTGCTTGACTGGAGGACTTTGCACATGTCCTGCCTCATGCTTGGATCAATTCCTGCTGCTTCCTTTGATCAGTGGCTGATGAAAAACCTCTCTTGGGCTTTGGGAAGCTGATAAAAGCCATGTGTTTGGGCTAACTCTTTGGAACTTGAGTTTTGGCAGTATCCAACTGTTAATATCCAACTGTTAGTACGTTTTAAAACATGTGCACAGGGCCTTGGTTTCATGGCGTTATCACGCAAATGCTGGCTGGGGCAGCTGACATATGGGTTTTGTCGAACCCTCGAAAGCATGTACTGCATCACTTAAATGAGGAGAGATGTAACTACTCCCCGGGGACAAATAAACAGTTCCTGGGAAGTCCCCACTTACTTAGTTGCCAGCCTTGAATGTTAAAGTCCTTGCTACCTTAGTGAACTTATTGTAATGAAGCTACAAGTTTCCAGTGGGGTTTTTTTGTTTGTTTGTTTGTTTGTTTTTTGGTTTTTGGGGTTTTTTTGGGGGGGGTTGTTTTTCGTGTTTTGTTTTGTTTTTTGCTCCTTTTGTAAGAAAGAAAATATCAAATGGAAATTGAGGAAAGAGTCAACCAGTTAAGACAATATCTCTGGATGCTACAGAAAGGACAGGTGGGGAAATTGGCCAGCAGAATAGTAAGCTTTTGGAAACAGACATTCTAGCTTTGAGCTCTAGTTCTATAACTGGACTTCTTGGGAAACTCAGACAAGCTACTAAACCCTCTGCATCCCTGATTTCTATATAAAAATGTGCACAATGACTGACCTAACGAGTTAGTTAGTATTTGTAAAGAGAATGGCATTGTGCCTGTATATCAAAAGCACTCAATAAATGCTGTTACTTCATAGGCAATAAAATGTTTTAGAATAAACCCAACCAAAGATGTGAACAAGCTCTACAATGAGAAAATGATGCCACAAAATGAAAAGATATCCCATGTTCCTAAGTTGCTAGAATGAATATTATGAGAATGACCATCCTACCCATTTACAGATTCAGTGTAATCCCAATCAAAACACCCAAAACCTTCATCACAGAAAGAGGAAAACACAAAGCAAAGCAAACAAGCAAACAAACAAGCAAACAAACAATTCCCCCTAAAGTCTATATGGAACCAGAAACATCTCCAGAGAGTTAAAGCAATTTTGAGCAAAAAAGAACCCATGAGGGAATTCTATTCAAGATATATGATAAAGTGATATTAATAAAACCAAATGGCACCAGCAGGAAACCCGACATGTAGACTGATGGGATAAAGTAGAATGCCTAACCATGCATGAGTACAAACAAGGAATCATCACTATAGATATCTGATATTTGACAAAGAGGCAAAGCACGTATGCTCAAGAAAAGACAGTCTTCTCATCTAATGATGTTGGGGAAGCTGGATCTCCACATATGGAAGAAAAAAACTAGACCTTGATGTATCATCCTGCATAAAAATTCCACCTAAATGGACCAAAGATCTCTATTTGGAAGCCAAAACACTAAAACTGCTAGAAAATTAAAAGGTAGTGCTTTACACAATGTGAGAATAGGAAAGGACTTCCTGAATCAGACTCTTATCTGCCCAGGAACTGGAGCTAGCAGTTGACGAGTACGACCTCATGAAACTAAAAGGCTTCCATTTAGCTAAAAAAGCAACCAGTGGAGTATAGAACAACTCACAGAATGGGAGAGAATTTTGTCATCTATCCACCAAACAGAGAATTAGTGCACAGAATATGAGGGACTCAAAAAAAAAAAAAAAGGGAGTCAAGGAAATAAATGACACAATTTGAAAAAAAATGGGTTAGGGAGTTCTCAATAGAAGAAATAATAATAGCTAATAATGATAACAGGACCCAGAATACCAGGAAGCCTTCTGGAAAATCATCTTTCTTAGCAATGGGTGCAGAAGCAAGACCAGAACAAAGGCAATATCAACGCACATGTTAATATGGCAGGGGAAATTTTTCCCATGATCAAATCTCTAGACAAAGAACAATGAGCAACTAATGGCTGCTGGGAGAAGGAGAATTGGCCTCTCCCTTATCAGTTACCCAATGTAGAACGGTCATCCCTAAAGCCATATGCACACAAGCACCAAAAATGAACTCAGCAGGTTGTATTTGTAACACACACACACACACACACACGCACACCCACCCACCCACCAATATTCAAAGAAAAAGAAGCTATCAACTTGAGCATTGAGGACAGACATTGGAAGAGTTGAAAAGTACTCAGCAGTGGCAGAGAGCTGAAAGGACAGAGAGAAAAGGGATGCAATTCTATTTAAGTTACAAAGGATTTCAAAAGACAAATGTTACTGTATGTTTAGCAGGTTGACAACCGTGTATACTTCTCTATAACCAGGACAAAACTGTGAATCTAGACTAAGATTTGTCTTCTAGTTATGCAGTAAGGGATGCTTCTGTGATGCTGCCCTTGTTTATGGAATGTAGGTCATTTCAATGCTATTTACAGGGATGTTGGTTTAAAAAAATTACTAAGACCATTCCTTTAAACACTTTTGATCTCACATGGACAACAGAACCACAAAGTGGTGTGTATAGTTATCCTACTTATCAATACAAAATTAACCCTCACAATATCACGATAAAAGTTGATTATTCTTTTTCCTATTCACAAATCACAATAAGGATGCTATAGAAATATAATGAATTTTTAGACTGAGTTACTCTAGTTTTTCACCTATCCATTTATATAAAGCAGAAGAAAACCTTATTGAATTTATTGTGAATATATTCCACCTAGGTCTAGGAAGTATTTAAGCCTGCTGAAGAGCACTTCAAACAATGGGAGTTAGGAGCATATATTACCTTGAGATTTTCAGTATTTTGGTATATCAAAGTTTCCTTTAAAAATGCTTTTGATTGATACAGCAATCTAGTAGAATCCCATAAGAAATTCTTTTCAAAAAGTTACCTGGTTGTGACTCAAATATTCACATTATTAGTTAGGTGTTTGTTTGTTTGTTTGTTTGGTTGGTTGGTTGTTTTTGTTTTTGTGTTTTTGAGACAGGGTTTTTCTGTATAACAGCCCTGGCTGTCCTGGAACTCACTTTGTAGACCAGACTGGCCTCAAACTCACAGAAACCCACATGCCTCTGCCTCAGGTATGCTGATTAAAGGTGTGTGCCACCATACCCTGCTGTTAGTGATATTTTGAGCTGTAAATTGGTAGCTAGGTGGTTGGTTGGGTTATCACAATTCTTGACACCTTGTGAGAGGCTCTTGTGGTCCCACCCAGTCTTCAGTTCCTCTAATGTGTTTGTGGTTATATTTTTCATTACTAAATTGGGTCCTGAGGTAAGACACGGGGATGTGGGTGCTAATGGATTTGTTTCCTTTCATATACAATAGGACTTCATTAAATGTTACTGATCATTAATGTTTCTTTTTCATATTTACAATAATATTTTTGGAGAAAATTAGACAACAGGCAATCAGCAGATGGTATTACCTTTCAACTTAGCCTGGTAACAGCCAGATATCTGTCATCTGTGTATTAAATGGGACATTCTAGCTTGGTACTTACATTGCTAAGTTGAGTGAAGTGATTATATTCTTAATATTCTAAGTTTCAGCATAATTTTTGGAGACCATTGCTGCTCTACAGGATAACTCTTTAAATTCTTTAAACTTTGCAGAATTAACATAGATCTAAAACATAGAAGTTTTAAAGTATTTGGATATCTAATGAGTGGGCTTTTCATTTTATTTTATATAACTTGGTTGTTAGACTTGCTTTGCATCACTTCATATGGACTTCTGTTTTATTTGCTTTTGGAAGCAGGTAACAAGATAGGTACATGTAATTTTCTGAAAAGAAATATTTCAAAATATTTTTAAAACAGGTACTTTGTATGTATGTAGGAGTATATATAGTAGTATACATGTGGGTGACAGAGGACAACTGGAAATCAGGGGTGGATCTCAGGGCCACTAGGGATTGCCAGCAAATGATTTACCTACTTAGTATTTTTGCTGGTGCCCAAAAGGAATATATTGTTGTCATGCAAGTGGCTAACATTAATATACACTAATTCAATAAGTATTTATTTAGTAATCTAGTAAGAAGCAATAATGTGATGGATAGCACACAGGGCTTGCCCCAAGAAGTTAATAGTCTAATGGAATTTTGAAAAGTAAATAGATAATTATGACTGTATGATAGAGATGATAATTGGGGGAAACAGTGAATAATCTTAGCATAACTGGGGGTATCGCTGCACATTCCCAGAAGACTTGACATCTAAGTACTGGAGTAGAATTCGTAAGAATGGGACAAGTTTAGCAACCATGTATAATCCTGGGAGAGAAAGAATTACATGTGTTCAGGAATTGAAGTGGACTGAAGTGTGTGGGGCTGTGCGTCTGTGTGCATGTGTGCATGGTGGGGGGAGAGGTGAAGGGAGAGGGGGAGGGGGAAAGTGAGCAAGTCTGAGCATCTAGGTGGGTCGCAGCAGTTCGGGGGGAAAAGATGGCAGTTTTTAGTTAAGATAGAGACAGCTTGTATGTCTGGTTATAAGAAGCAGAGTTTCAAGAAGGTTGTCAGGGGTGCCCGGCTGGGTCACATAGTAGTGTTGTTTCTTGGATGATTCTCAGTACTGCTAAAGCACAGCATAGTTCTTACACAGTGAGCACACAGTCCTCAGTACTAACATCAGTAGGTCTTATATGCCCAGAGCATGCAATTTTTTTTCTTGGGTTTTCTCATTTAAATTGATATGGTTATTTTTCCACTTAAGATAATAAAAGGTGAAGAGGTCTGACAGTGTTTCTTATTGATATTTTAATAGCTTTAGCTAGAGCAAAGTTTTAACATATATAGTAAAGAGACAAAAGTTATCACTATTTCTGAGGTTGGAATTGAAAAAACTATTTTAAGTCGGTGCTTTTAAATATTTTTCTCTCAACTGAAATTACCATCCTCTAATGAACGCATATGTAGAAACACCACACAGCTATTTCTTATGAAAGTGAAAATTGATACAACTGTATTCTCATAGTCATACCCATCCTCACATACATTGCCCTTTGAATGGAGAGAATAGTTTAAAGCTTTGTTATAATCTGCTTAACCAGTGAGCTCAAATTATGAAGATGTGGATTTTGAGTATATTTAAAACTGTGAAAAATTTTGTGCAAGCAGAATTTTTTTTTCTGTTGGTGGATCTATGAAAATAATGTAAAGAAACAGCAGTTTTCTTAGGTTATTTTAATTATGATAACCTAATTCTTGAGACCCAGTAACTCATATAGCAAGAATTTCTTCCTTACTGTCTGTAATTTGGGTAGCCTGTATGTAATGAGGGCTTCCTTCATACTTCATCCTGTGGTGTCATGAGGCAGACTAGAGATAACATGTGCAGGGGCCGAACTCATCCTTTGTGGAGAACATACGTTCCATAATAAAGTAACCCAGTCATCTGTTCATGAGCAGAAGCCTCAAAACAAGGGTACCCCGCACAGGCCACGCCTTTCAATATTGCTGCCCTGGGATTTGATTTCTTGCACACAACTTTAGGGGACCCTTTCAAATCATACTCTCAGTCATAATCACAAATTCTAATTTAAAATCAGAAATGTTAATTTAGGATCATCCTTATTATATTTCTAGAAATAAAGTGATAGTAATACTAAATATTTTTTGAGAATTTTTACCATATCAGCCCAAGGAAAATAGAAGAAATTTAAAGTTCATATTCACGCCAATAAAAATAAATTGTGACATTGAACCCATCGAATGCATTAGAATTGAGTCTCTGAGCCTGTTCTCACAAAATAGGGAATAGTCTAAGCTATTAATCAACCGTCTTTGGCTCTGATTCTGATATGTCAAGTGATCACACACTCAAAAAGTACCCATCTCTTTTTTTTTTCCATTTTTTATTAGGTATTTAGCTCATTTACATTTCCAATGCTATACCAAAAGTCCCCCATACCCACCCACCCCCACTCCCCTACCCACCCACTCCCCCTTTTTGGCCCTGGCGTTCCCCTGTTCTGGGGCATATAAAGTTTGCGTGTCCAATGGGCCTCTCTATCCAGTGATGGCCGACTTGGCCATCTTTTGATACATATGCAGCTAGCGTCAAGAGCTCTGGGGTACTGGTTAGTTCATAATGTTGTTCCACCTATAGGGTTGCAGATCCCTTTAGCTCCTTGGGTTCTTTCTCTAGCTCCTCCATTGGGAGCCCTGTGATCCATCCATTAGCTGACTGTGAGCATCCACTTCTGTGTTTGCTAGGCCCCTGCATAGTCTCACAAGAGACAGCTACATCTGGGTCCTTTCGATAAAATCTTGCTAGGGTATGCAATGGTGTCAGCGTTTGGATGCTGATTATGGGGTGGATCCCTGGCTATGGCAGTCTCTACATGGTCCATCTTTTCATCTCAGCTCCAAACTTTGTCTCTGTAACTCCTTCCATGGGTGTTTTGTTCCCAATTCTAAGGAGGGGCATAGTGTCCACACTTAAGTCTTCATTCTTCTTGAGTTTCATGTGTTTAGCAAATTGTATCTTATATCTTGGGAATCCTAGGTTTGGGGCTAATATCCACTTATCAGTGAGTACATATTGTGTGAGTTCCTTTGTGAATGTGTTACCTCACTCAGGATGATGCCCTCCAGGTCCATCCATTTGCCTAGGAATTTCATAAATTCATTCTTTTTAATAGCTGAGTAGTACTCCATTGTGTAGATGTACCACATTTTCTGTATCCATTCCTCTGTTGAGGGGCATCTGGGTTCTTTCCAGCTTCTGGCTATTATAAATAAGGCTGCTATGAACATAGTGGAGCATGTGTCCTTCTTACCAGTTGGGGCATCTTCTGGATATATGCCCAGGAGAGGTATTGCTGGATCCTCCGGTAGTACTATGTCCAATTTTCTGAGGAACCGCCAGACTGATTTCCAGAGTGGTTGTACAAGCCTGCAGTCCCACCAACAATGGAGGAGTGTTCCTCTTTCTCCACATCCTCGCCAGCATCTGCTGTCACCTGAATTTTTGATCTTAGCCATTCTCTTAACAAGAATCCTTCAATCATTTGAGACATTGAAACATTCAGACTTAATTTTTTTCTGCTGAGTTTTAGTTTGTTCCTTAAATTTATGTCTTTGGGATTTAAAGGACATCTAGTTATCCTAAAGAGTCTATTCAGAAATGAATGGCAATATCAACAAGTCAGTGATTTCCTCACATTGTTCTGAAGGAATAATCATTGTTTTATAATACTGCTAATGCTCCATGTGTCCACAAAACATTACACTATCATGGTTCTGGTGAACTCAGACAACCACAGCATTGACTGGGGATGTTGAAAGACTGTTCTGCTGAAAGATTCATCACCATGGCCTGATATGCCCCACAGAGCTGGGGAGAGGCCATGACACCAGATACTGATCTATGCTTAATTAGGAGTTCCAAGAGTCTGGAAGCGTCTTGAAATAGATTACTGTTTAGTAACTTCTTTGAGTTTGGTGAAGTTGATATTCTAGTGATTAGTAGAGTTTCTGACTTAAGCGTTGAAGAGAGTGGGAGTCAGATTCTCATTGGTACCAGCTGGAACTAGTTTATAGGAGTAACGGTTTCTTGTTTTGTACAGATAGCTCTGGAGAATCGTAACTTGACCTGGTGTAATAGGGGTAGGGTGTGAGGCCAAAAACCTGGGCTTTTTATAATTGGAGGAGAGATACATGCTTTTTTGAACACACTATGCAGGGCTGTCCACCACCTAAGTGAGGCTGCTTCCTAGCTCCAGACAGCGTTTGTAAATGTCCATTTCTCCCTACAAAGACAAGCAAACCCAGGCCCTAAATGGGAGCTTTACCTTAGCAGTTCGATTATGTAAATCAAAGTCATTGAATAGTTCCAGCTTCTTGTTTTGAAATTTCCAGGCACCTTGTGGGTCACTAAAGAGCCAATTAACAGGCATCCTCAATAACCCATCTCTATACAAAGGTTTGCTCCAGTTTCAGGGGTCTGAGGAGCCAAGAAACAGCTGAAGATGCCATAGGGGATGTTCTTTATTGAAACCTGCTGGGTTACACAAGGTTCCCCGCTGCTTAACGTAGAAACCTAGGTGCCAGTTGCTTCAAGTAGCAATTCCCATGGGTCTCCGCTTTTTAATGGGGTCTGTTGCTCAATGCGTTGGCATTTACAGCTTTGTACACTTCCCTCTTTTTTTTTATTGGGTATTTATTTCACTTACATTTCCAATGCTATCCCAAAAGTCCCCCACACGCTCCCCCACCCACCCACTCCCACTTCTAGGCCATGGCGTTCCCCTGTACTGAGGCATATAAAGTTTGCAAGCCCAAGGGGCCTCTCTTTCCACTGATGGCCGACTAGACCATCTTCTGATTCATATGCAGCTAGACACGAGCTGGAGGGGGGGGGGTACTGGTTAGTTCATAATGTTGTTCCACCTATAGGGTTGCAGATCCCTTTAGCTCCTTGGGTACTTTCTCTAGCTCCTCCACTGGGGGCCCTGTGATCCATCCAATCGCTGACTGTGAGCATCCACTTCTGTGTTTGCTAGGCCCCGGCATAGTCTCACAAGAGACAGCTCTATCTGGGTCCTTTCAGCAAAATCTTGCTAGTGTATGCAATGGTGTCAGCGTTTGGAAGCTGATTATGGGATGGATCCCAGGATATGGCAGTCTCTAGATGGTCCATCCTTTTGTCTTAGCTCCAAACTTTGTCTCTGTAACTCCTTCCATGGGTGTTTTGTTCCCAATTCTAAGAAGGGGCAAAGTGTCCACACTTTGGTCCTCGTTCTTCTTGAGTTTCATGCGTTTAGCAAATTGTATCTTATATCTTGGGTATTCTAAGTTTCTGTGCTAATATCCACTTATCAGTGAGTACATAGCATGTGAGTTCTTTTGTGATTGGGTTACCTCACTCAGGATGATGCCCTCCAGGTCCAACAATTTGCCTAGGAATTTCATAAATTCATTGTTTTTAATAGCTGAGTAGTACTCCATTGTGTAAATGTACCACATTTTCTGTATCCATTCCTCTGTTGAGGGACATCTGGGTTCTTTCCAGCTTCTGGCTATTATAAATAAGGCTGCTATGAACATAGTGGAGCATGTGTACTTCTTACTGGTACACTTCTCTTGTGTAAAGAGAATCAGTACTCCTTTGAGATGTCAATAGGCTCATAAGGAAGAGCTGACCAAGTCAGATACTGCCAGTCATTAAGGGTATGGGAACTTATGATTTAGCACAAACCTGACTAAGCTAAGACAGGTTGTGATCTCTTGGGTGCCCTTGCCCATGGTCTTTAATCTTATGACACCTTGGCTGGAGCAGACTTTTGATCAAACAGTAATCTGAATGCTTCTGTGAAAGCATTTTTGGGGAGACTAACGTTTAAATGGCAGAATTTAGAGTGGAGGAGACTGACCCCTATTATAAGTAGGCCTTACTCATCAGTTGAAACTGATCTCTCTTAGCAAGAATGACCATTGCTGACAGATTGCCTGTGACCTCCGACGATAGCTCTTCCCTAGTCTCTAGACTGCTCACCTTTACTGAATACTTCATTTGATGGATTTATGTGAATCATTTTAAAAATACAACTCCTCCCTTGAACACAAAACCACATGTACACCCTGCTGGTAGTGTTTTGTGGAGTATGTTATTGTACTTTGCCTAAACATATGATTAAAATGTTTCTTACTTCATGGAAGAAATTAAAGTGATTGAATGAATCAATCAGTAAAAATGTATAATGGCAGTAAAATGCTTACTGAACAAATCTGGATACCCAGAGCCTATGCAAAAAGTCTGGCACGGCAGCACATGATTGTAACACAGTTTGGGGAATCAAAGATAGAAGAGTTCCCCTGAGCTTGCTGTAGGTCTTACAGTCTAGCCAAATCAGGGAGAGACATTGTCACAGAAAACAATATGGAGAGTGATTTATAAAGACACAGGACATCAACCT
This sequence comes from Mus musculus, assembly GCF_000001635.26. Taxonomy (NCBI): domain Eukaryota; kingdom Metazoa; phylum Chordata; class Mammalia; order Rodentia; family Muridae; genus Mus; species Mus musculus. Next base: position 79,072,234 of record NC_000068.7, read on the forward strand.
CTGGCCCCTATACATACCTGCATACACATACACACTACATGTCACACAAAATAGGCTTGGAAATGTAAATTAATAGTGAAGTCTCAGGGAATACTTTTCTATCCATACAAAGTTGAAACCATATTTACATCAGCCATGATACTCAAAATGGTTTCAGAGTGACACACTGGTTTCAGAGGAAAAGGTCTCTCTCCATAAGTCTTGGCATTAGTTCAATACCTGCCGACTTAACGGTTCTTGCTCTGTAAAATGGCAAATGTGAACCTTCAAGGGTGCTTAACATACTTTGATTATAAGATGTTGCAATGCCACACTTTCCTTTTGGTACATTCCCAACATTTCTTAGGGTGTCACTAATCCTGATGGGCTCCACTCACCAGCTGCCAGTACCAGAGACAGCACCTCCCGTTGGTGCATGCGATAGGCACGGTGAGTTGGAAGAGAAAGATGACTGGGCATAGGAAGGCTGTTCTGTTTCATGGGCACTGTGGAGGGAAACTAAGAGAAGGCTGAAGTTCTCTCTGTATTGTATGAGAAGCCCACTCTGCTGTTCCATGAGAAAGGATGGGGGTGGGGGTTGGGATTTCATCTATAAATGGCATCATGATCCAAAGGTTCTTACATACATTCATGATTTTGCCCGAAAAGGAACTTGGTTGTTTGCCAACAGCTGTCCTGAAAAAACAGTGGGTCCTTTTGCAGCGCAGCATTTAGTAACACCATCTCAGAAATATGATTTAACCTGGTTTTGTTTTGTCACCAATTTGGGCCTAGAATACAAACTCAAAACAACAAAACTTTAATGACCTGAGTACAGTGTTTTACATCTTTTCTCCAAATGTATTGCCCTTAGAGAAAATCCTCTGATTTCTCTCTTCTGTGGTCGTTTAATGAAAATACTCATCTGAGCTGTAAAAGAAAAGATCATTGGAGTTTTGACTCTTCCCAAAGAACAAAGTATTCACTTTGTGTAAGGTCAGGGCTACAGAATATCCTCTTTTATTAAGTATTCTGACAAAAATTAACTGGTCAGTGCTGAATGGAACTGGCCAATATTATTTCTTCCAAGATAAAGTTGTTCTTTGTCATTGATGAAGCTTCAGTACTTGATGTCAGAAAGCATAGAGAAGGAGTGAGGGATTCTGCCTACTCAAAGCACTCACTGCACGGGCATTTGTGTGATGTGGTGTTTTACCCTAATAATGATCTCTGCACTCACACAGATGTGCACAGGGACCAGGACTGTATGATAGGTTTGTCTATGAAGACACTGTGAGAATATGTTTTTGTCCCCATGTAAAAACCAAGACGCCTCCAAGCCCTCACCCGTCTGTGGCTATGGATCCAGCATTTCCTTACCCATCAGTGTTGGTATGTGATGTGGAACAAGTTCAAGGCTTCTACTACAGTAGGCAAAAGAAAGGCTCTTGGGTATGTTTCATCTCGGTGCTCTGGACAGTCAGAGGTAACAAGCCCATTTCTCCTAATGTTTTTACTCCAGCATTGAATCTTTGGAGAGCAGGAGTTGCTAAATACCCCCTCTGCTCCTGTTTAGCCATGGGCACACCTCTTGTGAACTGCCGAGCCCAGAATTAGGGGCCTTAGCAATAAGTGTTTGGCAAAGGGCATCATTCTCTCCTTCCCTGTATCCATCTCTCTCTCTCTCTCTCTCTCTCTCTCTCTCTCTCTCTCTCTCTCTCTCTCTCTCTCTGTCCCCCCCTAAATATAGGGCCTCATGTCATTCATAAAATTGCTATGGAACCAAGGATATGTTCCATATTTGCTATGGAACCAAGCCCTGAATGTTCTTTGACCTTGAACTTCTAATTCTCCTGCCTTTATGCCCTGAGTGAGTTAGGCTTACACACTTGCATCACCTCTGGACTACTCTTCCTTTCTTCAAGGTATGCCTCCAGCTTCATGTGTGTGGCTGTATCAGCTTGAAACTGGTGTTAAAAATCTATTCCTTCTGAAGGCCCAGTGTCAAGAGAAGACGATGGCTAAGTCCTCTGGATGGGGCTGGTTACATGCTTGCCAGATCTCAGTTATTTCCTGCAATGAGGCCTCCAACAGAGGAGCATTGGTTTACCACATCTATATTATTTTATTTCCACATTTGGGTATTAAAGGGAATTAATTGTGAATTAAAGGGAATTAATTTCTTATAAATCACCTTAAGTTCTCCATAGATGGATACCCAGGAAGAGTTGGTGTCTGGCTGACCTTGCCTATCAAGCACACCCAAGAGACAGGCCTTGCCAGACCAGATGATATCCACGGCTACCACTCTCCCCTCTCCATGTTGGTACTGGCCTTGCAATAACCTTTTAACATACAAACTTGTTGTTTTCTGGTTGGTGATCTCATGAAATTTACTTAACTGCTCCATGACCCAGCTTCTTTATCAATAATGCAGGGCTGATAGTAAGCACACTGTTTTCATTCAAAGCTAAGAGATGAAAGGCATAAACACACATTTAGCACTGTTCCACCTCAACTAATATTAGCCACTACTACTGCCATGATTCTGATAATTAAGAGAATATTCTAGTAGTTGTTCCTCCTAGAATAAAGGAGAACTGTCATCATTAACAAGTATTTCTTTTAAATCCTAACAAAACTTGAATATCATTTTCTGATTCTATAAAGGTGTATTTGCCTACAGCTACTGTTTGACTTTATCTGAATCTGTTTACCTATAATATTTTGCTTTCAAAATTGCATATGAGCTTATAACCGGCTTTCTGCAGTAGTATATCAAGAAACTCCTCCCCTTGTCTGTATTTATACTTCTAAGATATCTTCATGTGGATCATCTTTCTTGTAGGGAGCTGGATTTGACCAATTACCTCATAGAAGAGGTCTTTCGTAGGTTGTCAGTTGATTCTTAGATTGTTATCTTCAAAAGAACATTAACAAAGAAATTGCAATCTTTTAAAATATGTTACTAAATTTCTCCAAAACTATTTACTGGATTATAATAACTGGCAACTATGTATTCTCACCAACATATAGCATTTAAGAAAAAAAAGTTTTCTTTTTCAAAAATAATTTATTTTTTTAACATATGGGTATTTAGCATGCAGGAATGTCTGTGTACCACATGAATACAATGCCTTCAGGGGCCAGACAATGTTGTTGGATCTCTCGGGATTGGAGTCACAGATGCTCCCATGTGGTCGTTGGGAATAGAACACAGGTCCTCTGGAAGAGCAACCAGTGCTCTTACCTACTGAGCTCCATGTGTGTAACAGTGAATGTTTAATTGATTGGTAGACACAGAAAGTTGTGTTAGTGAGATGGCTCAGCAGGCAAAGGTACTTGCTATGAAAACCTGACAACCTGAGTTTAATCCCTGGGACCCATGTAAAATGGAAAAGAGAAAAGTGACTCCACAAAGTTGTACACTCGCCATCCTGAGTGTCACAGCAGCATGTTCCCCACTACCACAAGCATGCGTGCACACGCATGTGCACATGCGTACACACACACACTGAAATAAACGTGGGATGACACACACACACACACACACACACACACACACACACACACACATCTCCCTTTACTAGTTACGAGTGAAAGAAGTTAATTTATTTGTCTTCATGTTATGTTCTGAAACTACTTTTTAAAAGAATGTATGAAGAGCATACATTTCTGTAAGGACAGAAGGCATCTAGTTTATAAGCTAATTAGGAAAATACAATATGTGTTTCAAAGGACTTTAAGTAGAATCCCATGAGTACCATCCTTGGATGGACAATGCTGCCCAGAAGTAACACGGTTTTTAAATGAAAATCCCAGTGCCAGTCATGAAATATCTCCAACAAATTATTGGTGAGGAGGACCTAGAGATACCCAAAATAGCTCGGGCTATTATCATTGCTCTTGACTGACTACTAAAAATAAATTGTAAGACTCTATTGCTGAAGACAGCACTCCCTTCGGATATAGGACAGAGAGAAAGCAACCTCCTTTTCCTTTCAGTCAGCTTACATAGTACCAGAACTGCTATTCCAGCTGCTGGGAGAGAAAATACATCAGTGACCTCACCCAGAACTTGACCCTGCATGCTACAATAACAACCTGCCTGGCAGGATATGCCCACTGCTGTTCTCCTGGCGAGGGTCTGGAAGCTGACTTGCATTCTCTGGTTTCATCTCAGCCAGATTCATATTGCACTTCTTTCAGCTGCTACTGAATTGGCTCTACTCCAGCCTTGATCACACTCAATCTCCAAGAAGTCCAGGAAGCTCTTTCCCTCAGGGTCTCTTCTTTTAGTAACTACCTGAGATGCTCTTGGTACTCATTTCTTGTCCTCAGATTTCCAGGTTGGGAAAGTGGTACTGTCCTTTGGTGTGTGGCTTTTCTTCCCACCTCTAAACCACCTTCTCTCTCCCAGGGCCCTTGACCATGTAAGGCAACTGATCTACAATAATGTACCTCTACCTCTCTGACTTCGTAAAATTCCTATAGAATCTGTGTGTCTTCTTCTTCTTCTTCTTCTTCTTCTTCTTCTTCTTCTTCTTCTTCTTCTTCTTCTTCTTCTTCTTCTTCTTCTTCTTCTTCTTCTTCTTCTTCTCCTTCTCCTCCTCCTCCTCCTCCTCCTCCTCCTCCTCCTCCTCCTCCTCCTCCACCTCCTCCTCCTCCTTCTTTTTCTTCTTCTTCACCACATTTTCCCAGGTCCACTCTGACAGCATATCGCCTTTTTCTTACCTCTGGCCTGATTTCACCTTTATGCTGTAACTCGATCCTGCTGGGTACAGTATGTTTCCAGTAGGAGATGCTCTCCCAGTTGAATGCATTCCTCCCGGAAGCTAAAATGAGCATCTCATGGACACTTCAAACCAGAGATGATCAGGGCAAAACTACATTTTTGATGCTCCTAAAATGTTGTTTTATAACTTTATAAAGACATTTGGATTGAGCTGGGAGATGAGACAGAACATGTATGTTGGAAAGATCTATTTACCCTTCATAAAAATAAAATTAGTGTTGGGGTAGAGGCATCATTATGTTGTGAAATTTGTGATTCAAAATGTGCATGGTTTCTTATTGTTAAAGTTAAATTGCCCACCCTATTGTAAAGGAACAATTATATTTCAGTTTTATTTTCCCCAAAAATTTTATAAATTTTTAACAATTTTATTTTGGAAACATGTATGGCAATCTAATTATATATGCATGTATGACTAGACACATAGAAACAGGTTTATAACCAGCTCTTTTTGTGAACATTTGACTCCAACTTTTTTCTTTGCCGTTTTGTTTTTCTTCTGTGTTGCATTTAATTAACTGTCTTTATTTCTCTGCCTCACTTTACCTGTGCTCATGTTACTATTTATCCCTTTACTGGTGCAACAATGTATTTCGCTTTCCAAAGCCTTTGTTTCGGTTCAGGCAACTTTCCTTCATGCTTTTATGGATTCCTTGCAGAGTCTTCTAATTAGTTATATATAGATAATTTCTAGTTTCTCTCAAAATCCATTAGTATTTTCTTTTGTTAAATTAAGTCAGGGGACTTAGAAGAATAGCAATTAATTATTGTTGTCTATAGGGCTTGTTAGCATTCATGAATTAGGGCATGAAAATAATTGTCTCTATCTGCCCCTTGCCTATTATTCTGTTTAGGCCAAATTACAATTTCACAATTACAGATCAGAATCAAGTGATGTGGCTTATCTGTGGGGAAAAAAGTTAGAGAAAGACATATGACTTAAGTAGTTGGAAACCAAAACCACATTTTTCTATCTATTATTTAGATGAGTAATATAAATTTTTAGCCTCACAGATAAGGCTCCTAGGGCTGTCATTTGCTAATTTCAGAGTTGCTAATGTTCTGTTATTACAATGATGATGCTCCAAGTCTTCAATCTGATGCCTTTTCAACCATTTTAATAACTAATAAAACCCCAGGGATTGGCTTCCTGCTTCCTCTTGCTCCCCCTTCACTCCTGTTTCTCATGTTTGATTATGTCAAAGTTTACTTAGCCTCTAAGCAACATGAATTTTTCCCTGTCACTATTTACTTCATAGTGGGCCTACGTTCATAAAAGCAATTCTAAATTACTATGCTGATTTATTTGCTCTTGTGACCATGTATGTATAACCGTATTATATATTATGTTATATATTGTATATTCTGGGAGCATAATCTTGTCACTTAGGATCTGTGTATGTATGTTATTTCACAATGAAGGTTGTGTGGTTTTGGTTACCAGAGGTGGTGGGCTTGGGGGTGTGTTCTGGATTTTGCAGTCTTGTGTAGCATCTTTGTACACCCAGGGTTGTTACAATGGCTGCCTTTGTCATTCCCTATCAAGTTCTGCAAATGCAGAGAATTAAGGGAGATAGGTCAGGGAGGCACATGGGAAGATCATTTAACAAGTTGTTTGACACACTGAATCTTCCACTGCACTAGAAACCTTTTCTGCCTTAGCATTTAGAAACCAGGAGAAGAGCAACCCAACCTGGAAGAGGGAAAAGATAACTGCCAACACATAACTTCATCCAAAAAAAAAATGTTAATTGTTCTGAGTGTTACTTACAGACAACTAATTCTACTGATAAATTTTCACTTATTTATATAAGCTTATAGGATGCTTTACAACTAAGTTATTTTCTAAACTACTTATAGAATGTTGAATTTTACCAGAAAACTCAACAAAGAGTAAAATATATTTCTTTAGATCAAAAGCACCGCGCTATGATTCCAGCATCTTATCTTTACTAAACAAATTGCATTATACATTTTTAACTCATGCCAATAAATAACCAAAAGCAGTTAATTTGCTGCTATCATGACCACCCACGTTTAGCACAGATGTTCAGCAAAAGATTTAGGAACTATTTTGAAGCTTTCATTAGCTCAGATAAATTAGTAGTGTATTTACAGGCAATAGTAAACTATGCTAGTTCATATTTCCTTTCTTACTCATTTTATAGAGGCCTCCTAAATAGCATCAGCTAATCCCTCAGGAAGGTCTTGCATATGCCAGTAAGCCTGAAGCCTGCCGTTTTTAAGGATTCTGAGCACTGAAGTGGTGATCTGATCAGAGAGCATGTCAGCTAGACATCAGCCTCCCCACGACCTTTATCTAACTTAAATCTCTGTTTGTTTCTGAAGCACTTTGTGGATTCTCTCTGTACCAAAATGGGTTTCTGCAAAGCATGTGATGTGTTGTGGCCTATCTTTCCCCCAAAGCCTCCATGAGTCTATTTTATACATAGAACTCAGAAGATAAATACAGGTGGGAATTAGAAAGCACTACTCTATTCACAATAGATTGTTTAAATAAATGCAAATCCAGTTTTCACATATGTATGCCTTCTTTTTCATTAAGCCTGACTTAGTCTGTCAGGAAACCAGTAGATTGGTACTAGGCAAGTCAAGACACCAAATATTCAGAAGAGATACAGAACAAGACAACTACATGTAGAGCTTGTTAACACTCGATCAGTAGGTGAACAATAAGCAAAACAAAAACAAATAAACAAAAAAAGTCATTGGGTTGTTAGTTATCATATCTACCTTGGGGGGGTCAATTTTGGAGAGGTTAATCTTAGAGTCTAACTTGTATTCATCAGAATGACCGGAAGACAGCCTTTATACAATAGATTGCCACTGGGCATGTGTCTTGATTATGGAGACTACCAAAGCCTAGTTAAATGTGAACAGTCCTATTAGCAATATCAGCAAAAGGAAGCTGTGATTGAGAACTATGGGAAAGACTTAAGGTTGGTTAACTTTACATAAGACTGATGAGAACGGTAGGCACTTAGAGGCAGACAAACAGGCTCAAGTGAGCTGTGCCCAGCCATGCAGGTATGAGATGGGTCTGAGTTTGGCAGTGACAACAAGGAGAGGAAGTCATCACTGAAGCCATTGTGAGCATTCACCATTGGTGGAAGCTAATTGCTCAACAAAGAGGAGGGTGGATTTGAATTGTGTGGTATTTTGAGCAAATGTAAGTAAAAGAGCATAATTGCTACTAAACAGACAGGCTAAACTGGAAGGGTTCCAGGTATGGGGGGATGCTATAACTTGAGCTTGTACTCTCCAAATGCATGCTGCAATTTGATTGCTATTGTAACAGTATTCAGATCCAACCCAGAGAAATGATTACTAACTTAGGGCTCTAGTCTCATAGGTGGTGTTGGAAGCATTATGAAAAGGTGAGTTCAGATCTCTCTTTCTCTTGCTTTCTATTTTCTGCCAAAAGATGGCATAGTGGCAAGGACCTCCTCAAATTTCAGGCTCTTGAGGACCCCCCTTGGTCTTTGTATTCTAGCCCATCCGCCAACAAGTTTTTGCTCACTGTAAACTCTCCACTCTTGGGTATTGTGTAATCTTAGTAAAAGCTAGGATGGAGCCAGGAAGTTCTTGCCTTGCAGTCATGAGATCCTGACTTTGTTCCCACGATGCCACTTAGAAAAAGCAGGTCTAGCAGTATGCTTATAATCCGAGAAATGGGGAGACTAGTTAGCATGCTTGATGAACTCCAGGCCAGTAAGAAAACCTGTCTCAAACAAACAAACAAAACCAAAGACACAGGGTGTATGGAACCTGAAGAGCACACTCAAGGTTGTCCTACAGTCTTCCGTATGCATAACATATACACCCTATGAACATACACACACATGTACATAACACATACAATTATGGCAGTATTTAAAGAAAATCTTCTTTTTGAAAGTTAAGGTAATGTGTTAGTTTTTAAATCCCTCAAAGTTGGCACTTTGTGAACTGATAGCCTAGAAAGTGAATGAGGAGAGTAAGTCATTAGTAAATGCAAAATCTGAGGACATCGCCATGTCTCTGGGACCCTGAGAAACATTGAAATATAGATGAAAATGAGAATAGTGAGCATTTGAGAAAGCTATCTAATTCACTTTGGGGTAAGGTCATTAAGGAAAGCCTCAACCAGCACACTTGAATTGACAGTTGACTGGAGCATCAAATCCAGGCGGGAAATATTCATCATGATCATTACAAAGGAACCTTCACACTGGGAAGTTTACATAGGTTGTAGGCCCAGGAGCAAACAGATGGTGAATAACCCAGAGGTTAACATTAGCAGGAAACTGCACATTCCTAGAGCAGGAGGACCATCAGAGATGTAGTGTGGCCAGATCTTAGCCACTGAAACCATAGAGTGAGAGACCACCATCTGTAAACTGGAAGAGTCAGAAGGACTAAAGTTACCCTAGGGGACAAGGAGCTAAAAGGAGCAACACCTTGACCTTGTTTCTCTGCCTTTCCTCCAATCTTCCATCACAGTTTCCCAAGGACCAGGCCTATCTCCAATCTAGAGGGCCAGGGGGCCTGAGAAATATCCTTTCCTTCTGCCCGGAGCTGAGGGAAGGGAGGGTTGGAGCTCATTTATTTATTGAAAGAAAAGGGCCTATAAGGTCAGCCTGCCATGTGTTACCTAATATGGAGTGCAGTATTTTAAGGGCTCGGGGGCTGTCTCCTGGGAACTTTTGGAAGATATACAGATAAAATGTTAAATATTTTTTCTCCTCTGTAACTATAGTCTGGGTTGGGGGATGCAACTTTCAAATGCTATTAAAAGCTGTGAGTTTATTGGTCATCTAAAAATAGCGGACCATGAGTTTTCAGCTGCTGAAGAGCCCTGATCTTTCATCCCTGTATCTTGTCAACATCACCATGTGCTGCTTCTCTGGGCATCATGAACAGTGCATCTGCTTAAAGAGCATGGCTCAGCCATAGTGAGCAGAGCACTGAGGGGTTCTGGGAGTGCTGGTAGCGTCTCAAAGATAAGGGCTAGCAAGTTATCAGCCAGACTCCATTTTGTATTTCAAAAGTGATTTATGACCTCCTGGCTGGAAGACTCATAGTTTAGATGCTTTGCCTTTGGGTTTCTGTGAGAATCTTGGGAAGTCACTGACTGGCAGGGTTCCTGTTTACTTATACAGAAATGAAGAACAGAGCTTAAAAACAGAGACAGGGAAATACAAAGAGGAGCCATGCAAAGGCCCTAGAGAAACGCAACAGTGAATTCTGTTCTTCGCTTCTGCTATAACATAGCACATTAAATTTAGTCTTTATATTTGATTAAAAATAGTAACAATTAACATTGCACAGGAATACTCACTAAGTCTCCAGTAAAGTTTAAGTATGTACGTACCTAGTATGGCCTTATTTAACTTCTGGCACAAATCTATGAAGGAAATTCCCTTGTGTTTTACAATTAAATCAAGGCACCAAAGAGGTGTTGGCTATAGAAACTACCTGGTGTGTGGTTGGGTCAGTATTTGATCCCCACAACTTGTCCTCAGAGCCCATGCTGTATTTACAGTGTAGTTCAACTCTGATAGTCTCAGCTACAGGACCATGGACCACTGTTAATGTATTCCACGGCCTTCTAGAGAAGCAGAGGTGGTGGCTTCTGGAGAGACTGGGCTACACTCAACCTAAGGCTCTTCCAAGGCTCATTTTGGGCCTGAATAACCACTGATAATAAAAGATAAAGAATTTTCTGGTGTCCCTATGTGAAGTAAGAGATAAAAAGTGGCTAGCCCAGGTCAAGTCAGTTTGACTGGGCTTTTCTGGGATTTTACTTGGATTCTGGTGTTAGTTATTTGATCTGTAAACTCATCCTGTGTCCCCTACCACTTAAGAGTAATTCTAAGAGTTAAATAAGTTATTATAATTAACACTTGCCACATCCTAAGAACAGCACTCAGTATACAGTTGTTTTTTACTGCATTGTTATTTTGGGAAATAGGGGAGTGTAGGTTAGCTCCAATGTTGCTATTCTTTCTTCTTAACTTCAGCAAGTCTACCTGACCGCTGGCTATGCTCCAGAGATGAACCGTTGTATGCGCATCTGGCATTAGTGAGCCCATGCAAGGAAGGTAGCTTTTAAAATATGGTTTCCTTCTAAACATTCTGTCCTTATTTAACACTACAATGGATAAGAATCAACTTTCTACCGGAGACTTCTGAGCCAACACAAACAGTTTATTATAAATAAGCCCATGGAGCCTTCTACCTTTCTGTAAAATGGACTTTAGTGGCATGCTCATCTGATCTCCTTTTTGCTATGTCCCCTAATCAATCAAGCCAAGTACTATTCCCATACTTCCCAAATTCTTTGTGACTCATTCTTATTTTATATTTACCTACAATATACCCTTCCTTCAACCTGACAAAAGTTTCCTTTCCTAGGCCTGGCTTACAGGGATCCTAGAGATCTTACAGGGTCTACAGAGCCTTCTATTGTTTTCCTCAGTCAGCAGTGGGATGAACTGATGAACGGCCCTGCAGTTATAGGTACCTCTTCTGTTGGAGCAGCTTCTTCCCTTGAGTGCCAGCCCTGTGAGAAGGTACAGATATGGGAGCTGAGTTGCAGTCGGACAGGACACTCCTTGCAGAAGCTTTCCTTGTGTCCTGCACAGAACAATTGTTTAAAAGCTTATGTGCAAAAGTAAATGGGATAGAGGGAATTTTTTGTTTTGTTTTGTTTTTGAGACAGGGTTTCTCTGTGTAGCCCTGGCTGTCCTGGAACTCACTCTGTAGATCAGGCTGGCCTTGAACTCAGAAACTCACCTGCCTCTGCCTCTGCCTCCCAAGTGCTGTGATTAAAGGCGTGCACCACCACTGCCCAGTGGGAATTTTTTTGAGAAATTTAATGTCTTCAGTTCCTTCCATCTCTGACCCCATTCCTCAGCCCAGCTGTATTTTGCCTGGATTCTCTGTTCCCAGGTTCTGATTAAACAATGCCTAAGTAAGGAATTTCTAGGAAACAGATCATAAGTGGGAAACATTTTCACTATTTATTTTGTTGTTAACTAAAAGCAAGTGAGTTTTAAAATTAAAGCCAACTACTATAGCTATTAGAATAACTTTAATTGGCCATTAAACATGTGCATGGGAATAAAAACTCTCCAAAGTGCACTGAGAATTATGTCACCTGACATTGCCCTTTCCCCCCCTAACCACCAAGGGAATTGAATGAGTCAAAAAGAATGAATCAACTTTCTAGCATCCTTTTCCCACACACAGAATGCCTTGCTTCTTCAGAAGTGTGACACCCAAAAGCTCAGGGCACATACACATACAAATAAAATAAAATGTTACCTCTCCTTTTTCCATTCATAGATACGATGGAAGCTGGTGATGTGAATCCCAGGGGGGAATATCATGATTTACTTGTTTTTATTTCCATGTTACAATAAAGATGATAGAAAGTGGTTGCAGATGATGTTTGTATTCAATGGGCCACAAAAGCTCTCCTGTATTTATCACTTGGCATCGGGGTTGCTGGGAGTGTTTGAGTACATACTAAATAATGTAGTGAGAACCATCCCATGGGGAGGAGCAGAGAGAAATGAGGAACCCAACCTTTTAGATTTGTGTTCCCATGACAGTGTGGCTACGCTACAGGCTTTAAGCATTTGGCCAATACATCCAGATTAAAAAAAAAAAGATTCTAAGTTGTAAATCTTCATTTCAGTTACAGCTAGTAAAATGGAAACTATCTGATAAAATAGAAAGATGAATGATCTCAGGTTAGAGTTCTGAATTTGTACGATCTAATGTTGACCAAGAGGACATAACGTAGCAGCAGCTCTGTGTAAATCAACAGCAAATGTCAAATGATTCTTTAAAACTGGTAGAGAAAGAATGCACATGAAGAGGCAAGACACTATCATACTAATGACCTATGTAGTCTGACCTTACATTCCCCAATGGCTAGTATGACTGGCTATGGGAATCCAAACTCCAAGAGAAGATTTCACGTCCACAAACAGAGCTGCATGGACCCTTTAATAGCATTCTTTACCTTTGTTAAAACTAGAATGTTTTCTCTCAATGATGGTATAAGCATAACCAGTCTTTTCAAATCTTTGCTTGCAGCCCTGTTCTTTCGAAAGGTAGGGCTGATAGGGAGACTGTTTCTTGGAATTGCTCTACCACCAGGTCCCAGATAGACACAGCTGGACTCCATTATGAAATGGGATACCTGGCTAATCAGCTTACAATATGGACTTGAGACTCGACTGCTATAACTCTGCTTGCAATCACTTGCAAGCATCTCAAGTAACCTGAAATAATCGATTTGTTTTGAAAACCAGTCCCGTGATTCCTTTCCCTGACTAAAATAGTAGTTGACATGGTGAGCAGGCTGCATTAGTCGTCTATTATCCAACGGAACCAGAAACACTGCGGAGACAGTCTTCATTATTTTTTCATGCTGAAATATAGTTCAGAAAAATACTAGTTCAGGCTCGGATCCACTGAGCTTAATGATTTGACAGCACTGTAAAGAGAAGACTCATATGGGTATATATGCCATCCTCAAACATTCATTCCTTCTATCTTGTTTTACTTTACCTGATCAGTCTGCTATAAACGTGCTATGTAAAGAAATGTAATTATATATAAAGCCTCTTAAAGTTAAGCTTCAATGTGAAGTCATTTGTTGTGTTTTTAAAAATTGTAAGTCTCACAGAATAGTCCTTACTTTCAATATGCAAGGATTTAGTGAGCCACTTCATGTAGGTCACTCTAGTTGGAGGAGTTAGCTCTGTCCTGAGACCTGAGAGAAAGAAGTCTTGGCTTTAACTCTTAGGTTCCTTCCCAGTAAGTTAGTAGAATACGACAAAGTCTCTTTTTCTCCTGAAACTTAAAGCACACATATCTGCTGTATAGACAGCATCCTTTCACTTCTGCAGACTCAGGAAATACCCACTCATTAGGCATTTTACTAGATCCTAGTGATGCATAGCTTGAATAATTATTCAGTTTTTTTTTTGTTGTTGTTGTTGGTTTTTTTTTTTTTTTTTTTTTTTTTTTTGAGACAGGGTTTCTCTGCATCACCCAGGTTGTCCTGAAGCTCACTCTGTAGACTAGGCTGGCCTCGAACTCAGAAATCTGCCTGCCTCTGCCTCATGAGTGCTAGGATTAAAGGCATGCACCACCATGCCTGGCTACAGCCCAGGATCTTATTCATTAGTGTAGACATGGTGCAGACAACAAGCAAGCATAGTAATCCAGGCACCAACACAAAGATTGTCGTAAATGCAGTTAGAGTCGACATGCCCAGAAATCAAAAAAGAAAGTGAATTTATTTTCCTCCTTTCATGGGTTTCCAAAAAGAAATGATTTTAATGTGGGTCAAAGACCAAGAAGAGAATGAACAGGTGTGGAATTCTGAGAGGGGCATAGGAAGGACCCTGTGTGACTGTTATAGAATGTGGGGGTGGAGCGAGCGAGAAGGAGAGCAGGTGTTCCTTTGCTGTCAGAATGTCACAACCATACCTCTGGATTCTAAGTCATGGTCATGCTTATCTACCCCAGCAAAGAATGCACCACACTAGTCAGTTGTATTTCCTTATGAAAACATGGGCTGCGTGTATGCACATGTGTGTTTTCTAAAGGCCTCCCAGTACTTAGTTTTATTATAGGTTTATCCAGGCTTTCAAATGTGGTAAGAGTTTTCATCTATCTTTATTTTCAATGTCTTTTTGGAAAGTGCCTTAGGCTACAGACTGGTGCTGGCCATCTAACCATCATTTTGAACATGATAGTCTGAATTCAAAAAATAGTATATGGTCCAGAGGCATATGATTTCAGTGTATAACCCTCATAATATTATCAGATGGATTCCTCTGACCTTATTCTGGTGTTCATGGCTTTGGAAATAAAGAAAGTTCTATGGAGGATTTGACTTAGGTCTTAAAAGGACAAAAAGAAAGTGATGGCTACCCAGGCCCCAGAAATTTCACAAATTATATATTCAAGCAAGAAAAGTCAGGGCAGGAAGCACAGAGCAAGATCAAAAGAATTGGGCCACTGGGTACAAAATCATGGCATCTGCCTGCACACTTGGGCTTTAGTCCATGGATACTTTTAGAGTAGCTGAATTTTGAGAACGTAGGACTATAGTGGTTAAACTGATCTGTAGAGGGCAGAAGGCTATAAGCAACATGCTAGAGAAGACTGAGAATAAGGAGTAACACTGGATAATATTTAAAGAGAGTACGAATGGAGAGAAGAAAAGACTTGGATTGTGGTGGAGGTCTTGAACACAAAGAGAAAGGGGAAAAGTAGAGATGTCTTCTGGAAGCATGTGCAGTTGGCAAGGAGCTGAAAGGGGAAGGGCTGTTCATGGTGGGCTGAGGCTTCGGACTAACCGAAGCTGTTTCCAGAAATAGAAAGTGGAAGCACCGAAGAACGAGGACAAGAATGTTCCGGGGAGAATATGACGAGTTAATTAGCTACACATAGGTAATGTAAGTAGGGATAATTGAGTGCTTATAAAATTAGATGTGTGGGTCAGAGGAAATTAAGCCTCCGCCAATGAACTGACATCTGTGTTCATTTCTCTTTTGGTGCTGACTGTTGTGGATTAGGACGAAAGGTGAATTGCAATCACCGAGTTTGTTTAGATCAAGCACAACATCATCCTTATCTGAATACCTAACTCTCTCCCTGCTTAGCCTCTGTTCATATCAATAGGCATTCTTACTGCAATCTAACTCGCTGTCTCCATGAAATCCCCAGCAAACAGAGAGTATCTGACTCCCTTTTTACTGCTGTATGACAGCTGGAAAAGGTTACTGGTTCTGAACCCAGATAGTTTCGGTCTCATTCTCCCGCTGAACTCCCATAATTAATCTTTTCCAGACTGACAATAATTCCACTGTCTCCATTTCAGAGAAACTCATGGTGTTTCTAACACTTCAGATAACTCATTACTGGGTTAGAAAGGAATGGCGATACTCCACCAGGCTTCTCCGGTTTCTCCGTGTGCTGTCAGGTCAATGCTCTCAGCACAGCTAAGCAGGGACAGATGGTGCCCATTCCCTCAGTGACAGAACCATCCAGCAATGTCAAAGGCATTTACATCCTTGAGAGAGAAATGTTTTATGACTAAAAGTTTCCCACCATGTGTACTTCAGGACACCGAAATGAAACTCCAGGAACAATTCATGTCCAATTATGTTAAACTTTAATTACATGAATCATTTAAAAATAAACTCAGTTGCTCTCTTCCGTTAGCAATTCTCCAGGGACCTTTTCTAAAAGGGCATTAGTGCACTTGACTTGAAGGTCTCTACAGTAATGAACATGTAAAACTCAAGATTGGACACATGTTCTACCATGAAGACACATACTTATACTACTGAAGAGAAAGTAGGGGGCAGAGGGAGAGCTGCTTAGGAAAGGGATGCCAGTCCAGATTGTAGGGACAAAGCTTTCTATTTCTTTAACTATAGTCCTTAACCTTTATGGATGACAAAGGTTTTTGTTTGTTTGATTTTGTAAATACAAACTCACAGACTCTGCTTAAATAACAGAAATCTGACATCTGAATGTAATAGAATAGGCCTGCAATCTCATCTCAAGGGAAGCCAAGACTGGAGGACTTGGGCTTTGAGGTCAGTCTGGGCTGCCTAGAGAGACCCTGTATCAACAAAGTCCAGTGAGACGATAGGGGAAGGGATAAATTTGAAGAGTCTGCTGATTTGCATTTTAGTCCCACATGATCTTTGCTAACTGACTTATTTTCTGAATCTCAGATCTCTCATAAAGAACAAAGATTTATGGCTAAGATCTCCCATGCTTCTGAAATGTCAACAGTATGATTTACCCAGATAAAAACAGTGAACCGATTGTGATATGACATAGTTTGCAGAAGTACATTTTTCTGAGGTTCAGCAGATAAAGTACTTGATAGTGAAACATGAGGATCTGAACTGAGATCACTCTTTTACTCTTAAAACATGCTAAGCATGACAGGGTGTGCTTGTAATCCCAGAGATGGGAGACAGAAACAGGAGGATTCCCTAGAGCTCACTAATGAGCCAATATGGCTTGACTTAAAGTTGGCAAGCTCTGGGTTCAGTGACAGTCCCTTTTCCAAAAATATTTGGGGAAAATGATCAAAAAACATGACTGGTATAGACCTCTGCCATCCATGGCACATATAGCTGCATGTGCATGTATGTTCTATACACATAAACACATATGTTAATTCTAGAACTAAGTTTATGTTCTAGAGTCAGAAATAATTAAAAATCCTGTAGTATTTTTGTCTTCTCCTTATTTGGAGATGACAGCAATTCTAATCTTGAATATATCAGAACTAGGAACACAGTTCCATATTTACCATGTTAATTTCACTTTCGAGTGTTTCTACCATCAAAGTTGTGTTAAGAGTTAAGCTATAGTTATGGTAAACAAAACATATGCATTGTATAGTTTGCAGTTACCCCTTATGGTTTTACCTTTATAGGTATATTTAAAGTACTATGGGATGAAGAGGGCCCAACAAGAACATTTTTAAGCCTCAAACACCCACAAATATAGCTGAAGTAAGCATCTTAGTTAATGGTAGCTTTATGACTAACCAAGGTGATCCATCCATCAGTCACCTGTTTGCCCGTTCCTTCCAAACCCATCTAATTTATATCAGTGTTGTGGTCTGATGTCTGAAAAGTTCACCGCATGCACACAAACTGCATTGGAGTGGTCATATAAAGAGTCCAAATCTAAATCATGAAGGAAGGCTGGAAATCAATGTTAATTTGTTATTTCAGTCCCTTTCTGTTGTGTTGAGAAGAAGATGCTGCATATAGGGTGGGAAGCACATGCAAGGCTAACCTTTATTCTCCTGTTGTAATAAAGGGGCATCCTTAGGGTGAGAGTTGGCTCTTGGTAACCAGAGGTAAGTACGAGGAACAGCCTGTGCTGTAATCTTGGTCAAGTACAGTCCCTAGGCTGTCTTATGCATCAGATTCCTCTTTTGAGTTCATAGCTGTCATATGATACTTTAATTTTAGATTCTTTGTTATGAAAATTTCCCTAACCATAGAAAAGTTGAAAAATGTTCTAATGTACTTTTCCAGCCACACCATCTGGATTCACATCTGGTGAGGGCCATCTTGTTGCGTTAAACCACCGTGGAGGGCATGGCATGAGACCGAGCAAGCATGGGATGCCATATCTGTGCTTCTTCTGACAAACCACTGAGGCCACCGTGGAGGCCCCACTCTTTATCCTCTTCTGACCCTCATTGCCTCCAGAGATCCATATTCTAACTCCCATGAGCATAAATT
Source organism: Mus musculus (assembly GCF_000001635.26). Classification (NCBI taxonomy): domain Eukaryota; kingdom Metazoa; phylum Chordata; class Mammalia; order Rodentia; family Muridae; genus Mus; species Mus musculus. Next base: position 79,090,324 of record NC_000068.7, read on the forward strand.
TAGAGTTATGTTTTCAGTATATAAACTTTTAGGGAGCACATTCAGTCAAGCCAGACCATTATTCCTTCCTACTCTGTCTTTTTCCAGCTTGTGCCTCAACCTGTCATGCAACACCCATTGGACAGCACTGCAATGCTGTAAGCATCTAGGGGCTTCTGTTCAAGAGCAGATCAGAGGAGGCCTCTTGTTTACAGTCAACTGCTGTGCGTCGTTAGGTTATGACAGTTGGCTCCTGTCAGAAAGACACTAGCTAATGTGACATGTGCAGTAAATTCCACAAATAGTACATAAGAGTATTTTAGTACATATGGAGTTTCAGAAAACAGAATTTATCATTATTATAAGACAACCCATGTTTTACACATCTAAGCATATGATATCATATTTTAGAAAATCTCATTCATCTTTGCTAACAAAGTTTGGTAGAATCAGAGAGAACCTTGTACAAATTTGTCAAGGGTGCCATGAAATGACAAATGCAGACATGGAAGAAATATGACAGAAATACTTTCTCTTAGAGACTGAAGGCAGGTGATATGTGTACTGCTGTTCCTTATTTGAAAGTTTTCATAATGTAAAGTTTAGAACCTAACCCACTAAAAACCCATCTACTTTGCAGGAGAGGTGTGAGGAGCCGCCCTCACATTTGCCATTATAAGATGGCGCTGACAGCTGTGTTCTAAGTGGTAAACATAATCTGCACATGTGCAGGGGCAGTTTTCCCGCCATGTGTTCTGCCTTTCTCGTGATGACAACTCGGCCGATGGGCTGCAGCCAATCAGGGAGTAATACGTCCTAGGCGGAGGATAATTCTCCTTAAAAAGGGACGGGGTTTCGCCATTCTCTCTCTTGCTCTGGCTCTTGCTCTCTTGAGCTCTTGCGCTCTTGCGCCCTGGCTCCTAAAGATGTAAGCAATAGAGCTCTTGCTCTCTTGCTCTCTGGCTCCTGAAGATGTAAGCAATAAAGTTTTGCCGCAGAAGATTCCAGTTTGTTGCGTCTTTCCTGGCCGGTCGAGAACGCGTGTAACAGAGAGGTAATTTACCCAGACATAGCAATACACTGATGTATGCTATAGAAGAATTTGATCATGTAGCTCTACTGCCTCAAATTATGAAGTGGATATTACTTTAAGTTAATTTTTAAAAATACACAAAACAGCTACACTACACATATTTTAGAGGCAGTATGTAACATTTCACCATAGATATCCATTGTTTAATGCTTAAATTGACCTAAAATAACCATTAACCCAAACTCTCGTCATTTCTCTACGAGTGCCTGCACACATGCACACACATGTGCCTGCATATGGAGGTTCAAGGTCAGCATTATTGTATCTTCCATGGTCATTCTCTATCTCAGTGTTTAAGACATGGTTCCTAACTGACTCTGGAGCTTTCCAATTTATCTAGGCTTGCTGGCTTGTGACCTTTACTCCAGTGAATCCCTTTCTACATGGGTACTGAGCATCTAAACTTGGTGCCCATCATTTCACAGCAGGCACTTGACCAGTTGAGTCATTTCCCCAATGCCGAATCATTGGGTTTTGTTGTTGTTGTTGTTTTTGTTGTTGTTGTTGTTGTAGTAAAAGCTTTCAAAATCCTTTCTTCTAGAATTTAGGGGTGATAAATTCCATTTCTGGAACCCACATAAGGGAAAAAGAGAATAAATTTTGGACATTGTTCTCCATACATGTTCTGTGGTAAAATGTAAGTGTAGTAAAATGTATTTTTTTCATGTGAAACTTAAAAAGATGGATTTTATATATTCTTCATCATTGTCAATGGGATCATCATGCAAGCAAGATTGATGAAGATATGTTAGTGGGAGCTGTGAGAAAGAAGGAAAGACAGCCAGACAGAAAAGAAAGATGGACAGAATCTTTAAAATGTTACGAACAAACTCACTCAGCATATCACGTTGGAATTTAGAAGCTCCAAATCAATAAAAAAATGTTTCAGCTACTGATTAAAACTAACCCTTTTCTTACACAGAAGCCCTGAAATATATTCCAAATGTCTGTATTTTTCAAGACTTGAACTTTATAGTTTCCTGGATTTTTCTCATTTATAATAATATTCACAGCTGGACTTAGTGGCATATGTGTGTCATCTTCAACATTTAGAAGGTATAGCCAGGACAAACAAGAGCTCCAAGCCAGCCTTGGCTAAATAGCAAGATCCTGTTTAATTTATTTCTTATATAATAGTTTTTCGAAAGAAAGAAGACCTCCCCCCACTGTAGACGGAACCATTACATGGCCATAAACAAGGGGATCCTAGACTATAGAAAAAGAAAAAAACGAGCTGAGTATCAGTATTCTCTCTTTCCTGATTATGTAAATGATGTAGCCACCTGCTTCATATGCCTGTCTCCACATACAAAGCTGCTATCATGGTTGTGCATGTGCCACCTTGATTAATCATACCCTGCAACATAAGCCAAAATAAGCCCCTTGGATGAATTGTCAGGTCCTTTGTCATAGTAATAAGAAATCTAATGATATGACAGATGAATGGATAAGTAATAGGTAGATCAATAGACAATGATGGATAAATAGAAACATGTAGATATGTGATACATAGAAGATAGATATGTGATAGAAACTGATTTATTAAAATTAACTCAAGGCATTGTAAAGGCTGAGAAGTTCCAGGATCTGTAGTCTGAAGATCTGGAAACCAAGAGTGCTAGGAACATCAGTTCAAATCACAGGCAAATGTCAGGAAAAAGCCTAAACCATACCTCATCTCAAATACCATCGTGAGGAGAGATGGGTTCAAGCTTGCCCGCATTCTTGTGCCACTCAGGCCTACAAGGGATATTGGGAAGACACTATGCTTCCCTGGGTCTACCAATTCAAATGTTAATATTACAGACGCTTCTTCAAACCTGCATCCAGAAATAATGTTTAGACAAACATCTGAGGATTGATGGTCCATTCAGGTTGACACATAAAAGTTATCAATATATCTGTCTTCCTTCTCTAACCTTTTCTCTATTATTGTTTTGTATTATAGCTCAAATCAAGTGTTTAGGTGAAAGTTCGTGGAAAATCAGTCTACTGAGGAATTCCACCATGGAAAATAATTAAGAAAGTTCAAGGTAATAGGAAAGAAAGGAGGCCAAGTCAATGAAAGGCTGAGCCAAGCCCTAGGAAAACAAAGACATCCTCCAGGTATGTGGGTACATTGCAAAGACTGCCCTGTGCAGTACCTGAGTAGCTGGGGTATTCATACCTACCAGGTCAGCAAGAGTTAAGGATGCAAATTTTCATAAACTACAGTCCCTTGCACAGGCTTGATGGGACACTGCTCATAGGTGGCTTCTGAGGAAGTATCGTTGGTATAATTTTGGGAAGCTGTTTGTGTCTGTATTGTTCCCTATAGGCTCATGTGTTCAAATCTCAGATACACAGCTGAGGTGTTGCTTTCAGAAGTTATAAGTAAGACGTAACTAATCACTGAGTGGACGGGGAGGAACATGGATGCTCTGAGTGAGTTGTGCTCCATGGTAAAGCATGGGATGACACAGCCCTCTGCAACCCTGGATACTGCCTCATCTCTGTGTCATATCTTTTTCTATGAGTCCCTATTATCAGGGGAAGATGTCAATCTTTGCTCTATAAGACAATTTGGCTGAATGCCAACATTTCCTTTACTGGTACAGATGACCTCTCACTACTTATAATTACGCACTTGAATCTTTTTCTAGTGTTCCATGCCATAACTGCCTCAAACTAAAGCCCTTACATAATGATGAAGAGTTATCCACATCTGAGCTTGCTATAACAATGTTAGAAGGTGCAATGGTTGGGTGAAGTTAGGGCTGTTTTGTTTTGTTTTGTTTTTGTTTGTTTTTAAAGACAGGATTTCTCTGTGTAGCCCTGGCTGTCCCAGAACTCACGCTGTAGACCATCCTGGCCTCGAACTCAGAAATTGGCCTGCTTCTGCCTCCCAAGTGCTAGGATTAAAGGCATGTGCCACTATTGAGTTGTGGTTTTTTAAAAGCATGTAGCTTTGCACTCTGGTTTTTAGAGCCTTGCTGGATACAAAAGAGATCTTGAATGTGTGGTAGAAAAACAGCATTTCCAAACTTAGCCATTCACCCCTAAATGTAAAGAGCAAGTGCTGGAAAAATTCCATGTGCAAGCTGTAAATTCTGGGACCATCCCACGTGAGTGAGTCATGTAATTTCACCTCCTAGAGGCTCTCAAAAGAACAGCTGCAGGCTTTTTAAAACAAGATATGTTTGTATACTCTACTACACCAGTATCAGCAATTATTTTGAGCTCTCTCATAAATGTGTATAGAATTGAAGACATAATTAGGAAGATTTAGGAAGCTTTGTGTTTTCTGAAGTTACTTTCTATTTTGCAAAAGAAATATTATCAAAAATTAGCCCAAGGACAATTTTTTAAAAGGCTTAACAAAGGATTGATTGGTTAGCCAAGCATAAGTAGGTACCTTTTGTGTTATAAGTTATAGCTTTAATGTCATACAACTAATATTTTCAATTCCTGGGATTTGTCAAGAATTAAACAACTTGAAAATTGTTTAGACAACTCCAAATTGAATTTTTCTGTTTATATGTGCAGCGAGTGTGAAATTAAATTTTGATAAATGTGCACAGTTGCACAATACTGAGCATGTTAAAAGGTTACACTGAGAGTCTCTTATTAATTTTCACCTTGTATTTTAGCACAGTTACTTTTTATTGTGATGTCTAGCATTACTTTACATAGAAGATTATCCTTCAAGAATGTTTTTGCATGTGTGGATATATTTTAAGTTACCACGTAATGGTATAGAGATGCATTCATGTGGTAATTATGAGAAAGACAGCTTGAGGAGCCTAAATTAAGTGCTTCCAACTGGCCTTCTTCTAATCACCCTTTTTATGGGGGAAATGGAATCTAAAATTTTTTGTTATCTTTGTTTGTGCTCTTTTTTTCTTTCTTTCTTTCTTTCTTTCTTTCTTTCTTTCTTTCTTTCTTTCTTTCTTTCTTTCTTTCTTTTTTCTTTCCAAATTAAAAACCAGCCAGACCCATACATTTCAACACTACAAACTAGCAGAAGAAAGGTGAGTCCCTTAGTTTTCCAGCATAGTTCCATTTCTTTCAAAACCCCAGTGGGTAGCAACTGACATACAATGGTATCTAATTGTCTCCTCGAATTTCAGAGGCATCCTCATATACCCATGCAGACATTACACACTCATGCACTCCCAAAACGTAGTCAATCCCTGGCAATCTGTCGTATGTCATCAGGACACCATGCGCTCTCATCTCTGTTCAAGCATCCAACAAAATCTTCTAGAGGAGTAGGGAGAGGTTCAAAACTCTCTGAGACAAGGAATTTTGAAACTTGCTTAGCAGCTGGAAATGGAGAGCAGAAGTGAAGGAGGATGGCTGGGAGGGAAGGGCTTTAGAGGAGTGTCAGAATGCGCTGCCTCCACTGCCTCATACAGTGCTAAACCTTATCATCTCCAGCTTTTGCGTATGGGGGAGGGGTTAGGGGACATTGAGTTCCCCCAAGTCCCTTCTCCCTGAGGATACTAGACTCCAGATATATGGAGTTGAGGAGGATGAGCAGCGTGCTCTGGTTGGCCTCTGTGGTCCATGGGCAAGCCCTCTGGGAGAGGATATGGCAATGTGTTAGTCTTCTGCTGCCTCACTCTAAAGAAGGCACATTAAGGTATATGCTTCTACAGTCTTTTCCATACCAGTAAATATTTCTTATTCTTACCAAACATTTTAATGGGGTATAAAAAAATTGTAATTTAAAGAATTTTCGCAGTCTTTAAAGATAAGGACCACAATTTCAAAACATTTTCAGTTGGAGATATTTGGGTAGACAATCTATACTAATGAGGAAAGGGTAAAAATGTAAACCATGTGCAAAACATACGCTGCATTCAGTTTCATGCCAGGGCAAATTATAAATCAGGATGGCATGCCAATGTAGATGATGGGCAGTCTCTATAGATGTGGGCAAGCTGAAAAACATCTCCATGAAGGACAGGTAGCTTTTAAGTTGTGGAAACAGAAGTATGCAAATGCAAGTGTGTTAAGCAGCTACAACAGAAAGTTCCTTCCTGATAGGGCTTCTCCTACACCCAAACCTTCACAGTGTGTCAGCAGCACAAGGGGAGGCGAGCAATCAAGGGTCTTTGCCTTAAGGGAGAAAAATAAGATCAGAGAAGTTAAGACCATTTTAGTAAAGATGAACAAATCTTCATATAACCCAGGATGATTTAAAAACATGGCATCATTTAAATGCAAAGTCCTATACCAGCGCACTGTTCTTTATGACAGGCATCACTGAAGAAGAATAGGACGTTTTAGCTGGGTGACTACTAGGCATCCTCAGGCTCTGTAGATGGGGTGAAGAGGTTCCAGCACTTTGAAAACTGTGTACAACTTATGTTTACATTTTGAGTGCTTTCCAAGAATTGTCATGAGAGCCAAGACTTCTCAAATATTAAGAAACTATGTTGGAGAAAGCAGAGTTCAGTTGATGGAGACAAGACTATGTATCTTATATAAAAAATGGCTTGTGCAACAGAGAAAAACTGTGCAGTTAACTGAAGTCTATAACAAAGAAAGTGTTGTGTCTATGTCTTCATACAAGTGTAATACAACAACTCCCCGTAAAATGGTTTCCTTCTGGGTGCATGTTTAGATGTGCAAGCTATTAATCACCAGACACTTTCTTTACAATTTGAATATTAAAAGATCCATGGGAACCAAGAATGAATATAACTATGTCATAAACTGCTGATAAGTACTCATTAAAGGGCTGGCAATAGATGACTCAACCTAATGACACTAGGATAAATAAAACCAAGGGACATTAGGATAAATAAAAGGAGGGCTCTGGTTATATGCCTGGCTATGGGCTGTGAAACACACAGTGGAGCTAAATGCAGCAGTAAAAGGCTTTGTAAAGCACTATGTTCTGGTGAGAAAAAAGAAAAAAACTAAACTTGAAGCTTGATTGTGTTATGATTTTTCTTGTTACAATTCTAAGAATAACTTGTCAAATGAAGGCAATTAAGATTCAGGTATTGGTTTCGTATCCATAAGAAGACGTCAGAAGAACACTGTGATACATTTCCATGAGAATTGGTTAGCTAACCTGGGAATGCAGTGCTGCAAATCTAGCTTAATGAAGAATGGCAGAGACTCAACACGTGAGTGTTAGTAAGTTATAAACTAAAGGGTTTGCTTCTTTTTGCTTCAAAAGATCAGTTTACATGGATGAAGAACAACTTTAATGCCCATACACTGACAGAGACAAGATGTCATCCACAAGAGCCCTGTTGCTGCTCTTATCCGTGGGTGATCATTAGCTGACCCACCTGTGTCCTGGGGCAGCAGTTGGCCTTCAGTTCCTCCGGCTTCTGGCAAAATTCTGACTCCCCAGCAAGATGCATGCTGAGCTCTGTGATAGAGCAGTGGCTTTTTCCATCTGAGTTACTGAAGCATACAAAACAAACAAACAAACAAAAAACTAAAAAAACCACAAACACACACACAAAAGGAGAGCCTTTTAGAAGAGTTTTGCTCTCCTGGGCTTCAGAAATAATCAGAACTAAGATAAACCTATGAATCAATGGTACTTAGCATTATAAGGTGAGTTTTTGTTTTTTGTTTTTATTTTTCTAATAATAATAGTAGCTGAAGAAACGACTTTCTACAGAGAAAGCAGAGAATCCCAGTCAAGACTGTCATAGGCCTCACATGTTGCTCAGGTGACTGAGGAGGTCAAAGATGTTGACATTTGACTGCAAAAATGTAGTTGGTGCAAAGATATCATTGGCAGAAAGAGATAGCTGGATTGAGCTTAATGGACCTGTACTAGCTTCTTCTTAAATATTGGTGAGAATTCTTACACATCACACTGATCCAGCCAAAGGTGTCAGAGGCAGAGAATTATGCTCCAGGTAAAGAGTTAATAAGGTCCACCAGGCTAAATAGATGGCTCAGGGGCTAAGAACATTAGCGGCTCTTCCAGAAGACCCAGATTCAGTTCCCAGCACAGACCTGGTAATTCACAATCATTTGTAATTCCAGGTCCATAGAATCCAACACCCTTTTCTGAAGTCCTTGGGCACCAGGCACACAAAGAATGCATTCTTATACATGTAGGCAATCACTCAAAACTATATAATAAATAAATATAAATTTTAAAAGTTAACTAAGCCCTCGAAGAGGATGTGCCACAAGGAATAAAAATGATCTTGGTATTGAAGTTGGGTAGGAGTGTCGGTTGCCTTTCTCCTTCTGGCGTTTGGATTGTGCCTTCTGGTTCCATGAAAGCTTGTCCCCAGGGAGGTGGCTTTCTGGTCAGTTCCAGCCCAAGGGCCTCTGGGTCCTGCATTGGGAGTGCATGGTGTCTTCAGCAATAGGGACTTACTTTTCACCTCTGGAGACAAGAAAGAATAATAGCCTGTAATGTTTTAGAAGTCTCTTGGACAACTCTGCCCAAAACTCAAAAGAGGCTTTCTCATGCCTGGTTGTTGGCTCGGCAGGGTGGGGAGGGAATGGTTGTTAGATGGTCTTTGGCTCTTAGAAAGAGGATTGTCAGCCCAGATAATAAAGTTTTTTAAAGACTATATATGCATATTTATACAAAGCCTTGTTTGTATCATAGTTGGTTTTGTTAGAGAGATGCTAATAGTATAATTCCTTATGATGTACAGATACCCTCACTGTTGTTTTGCCTTCCTTCTTCTGATGTTTGTATTTTTCTTTCTTCCACATCCCTGACTAGCAACCCCTCTTATTTACCATCCCACCCCCAAAAAGGTCACATTTGCTCCTCCAGGTAAAATAGCTGAATGCTTACCACCATGCCTGAGTTTAACACTTGAAACCCACATGGTAGAAGCAGGGAACCAACTCCTGCAAGTTGTCCTCGGATTTCTATCCAGGTACTGTGACAAATGTGTGTATAGCATGCATGTGTGTGCACATGTATACATACATACACTCAAAGTATACAATTTTTTAAAAATGAGCTCAAATTAAGTTGAATCAAAGGAAAATTGGAAAAAACTGTTTTTGAGTTCTTATATGCAGCTGCCCTTGGATTCAGCCTCGGGCTTTCATTCTCCTATTCTTTCTGGATCCCCTTTCTCAATGGCCCTTGAGCATTAAAGTGTATGGTAGATATTTTATTTTTAAGGCTGAGAATTCCACCATCTTTTACCTCGACCAGTTTGAGCCAGTGTGACTTCATTATAGTCAGGAGTGCCAGATGCTCTCTGTTCTTAGGCAGGAAGTCTGGGGACTCTTAATGTGCTGGTCCCATCAGGTCCATATGTGTCAGGAGATCATTCCTCATCCAGATGTGAAGGTTACTCACAGCACATATTAGTTACTTTTTGATGTGGGGAGCCATGCTGGACTCAAGGCTCTGAGACTCACTATGTAGTCCAGGCTGGCTTTCAACTGATAGCAATCCTCATGACTCAGCCTGCTGGGTGCGGAGATTAAAGACATGAGCAACTGTGCCTGGCTAAAGATTATATCTTTTGAAAGCACTGAACCTTTCAGTTATAAGTGTTAGAAAATATTAGATATTACCATTATGAGTAAGTACATTTTCATGACTTAAAAAAACCCAGTTAATTCTTTTTCTCTAGATAATAGTCTTCTTACTGACCAGAAAGAAAAGATTCAGATCTGCATTCTTAAGGTATGGATGTAACAAATATGAAGACAATTACAGGAAACTTTGTGATATGGCCACTCTGGGGCTGTACTGTCACTTCTGTATGAGAGTGAGAGAGTGAACAAAGAAAAATGCTAATTTTCTTTGGCTGGCGCAGGAATCACTCCAGGGAGATGAAGGAATTTCTTGGTGTACAAAAAACAACTAAATCCAAGAGTCATGCAAGTTACGGTCATTTGGAGATAGAAAAGCCTAACCCAACAGAACACAACACAACAAAACACAACCCAACACAACCCAGCCCACCCAAGCCCAACCCAATCCAGCCCAAAACAACCAAACCCAGCCCAATCCTCCCAGTGTCCAGGTTCTCAAATGAGAGGTTAGTCGCTATTAGAGAGCTTTCTAAAGAGAAGTTTACATTTGAGCCAGTACTGGGTCTTTCAATTTGAAGACAAAGCAGTAGAGAAACCTAGACTTAGAATCTCTCTCTCTCTCTCTCTCTCTCTCTCTCTCTCTCTCTCTCTCTCTCTCTCCCCCCCCCCTCTCTCTCTCATCCCTCACCCTCCCTCTATTTTTTCTCCCTTAAAAATATAAGAACATAATAAGTGGTCTGTATGATTAGAAACGTAATTCTAGCTTTTGTTCACAATTACTTTATCTTCTTCTACCAAAAGGTGTTGAAGAATGTATTTTAAAAATATTAATTAAGAGTCATGTTTAGGACACTTGTATCACTATTGATAAAATTGGTGATGTCTTTCCTACCCATGAAGTCCTGCAGAACTGAAGGGTAGAGGAAAGTTTTAAGGTCAGTAGAAGCTAAATTCCCATCACACATCAGCTGGGAGGCTGAGGACAGGAATCACATTTAATAAACTAGGAGGGCATAAGGCATTGGAGATTCTAGAAAGAACAAAAATCAATAAAACCTCCATAGCTTTGAGAAAGAAAGAGTCATATTTCCATATTTTGAACTTCCCAGAAACTTTAAATATTATATTGGTCTATAAGGAACCTGTCCAAAGTGTGAAATGAAAAAGCCCTACTATTTTCTGAGGAACCTCCAGACTGACTTCCAGAGTGGCTGAACGAGCTTGCAATCCCACCAACAATGGAGGAGTGTTCCTCTTTCTCCACATCCTCGCCAGCATCTGCTGTCACCTGAATTTTTGATCTTAGCCATTCTGACTGGTGTGAGGTGAAATCTCAGGGTTGTTTTGATTTGCATTTCCCTGATGATTAAGGATGTTGAACATTTTTTCAGGTGCTTCTCAGCCATTCGATATTCCTCAGGTGAGAATTCTTTGTTTAGCTCTGAGCCCCATTTTTTAATGGGGTTATTTGATTTTCTGGAGTCCACCTTCTTGAGTTCTTTATATATATTGGATATTAGTCCCCTATCTGATTTAGAATAGGTAAAGATCCTTTCCCACTCTGTTGGTGGCCTTTTTGTCTTATTGATGGTGTCTTTTGCCTTGGACATAGTACTACCAGAGGATCCTGCAATACCTCTCCTGGGCATATATCCAGAAGATGTTCCAACCAGTAAGAAGGACACATGTTCCACTATGTTCATAGCAGCCTTATTTATAATAGCCAGAAGCTGGAAAGAACCCAGATGCCCCTCAACAGAGGAATGGATACAAAAAAAAATGTGATACATTTACACAATGGAGTACTACTCACCTATTAAAAACAATGAATTTATGAAATTCCTAGGCAAATGGATGGATCTGGAGGGCATCATCCTGAGTGAGGTAATCCAATCACAAAAGAACTCACACAATATGTACTCACTGATAAGTGGATATTAGCACAGAAACTTAGAATACCCAAGATATAAGATACAATTTGCAAAACACATGAAACCCAAGAAGAACGAAGACCAAAGTGTGGACACTTTGCCCCTTCTTAGAATTGGGAACAAAACACCCATGGAAGGAGTTACAGAGACAAAGTTTGGAGCTGAGACAAAAGGATGGACTATCTAGAGACTGCCATATCCAGGGATCCATCCCATAATCAGCTTCCAAACGCTGACACCATTGCATACTCTAGCAAGATTTTGCTGAAAGGACCCAGATATAGCTGTCTCTTGTGAGACTATGCTGGCGCCTACCAAACACAGAAGTGGATGCTCACAGTCAGCTATTGGATGGATCACAGGGCCCCCAATGGAGGAGCTAGAGAAAGTACCCAAGGAGCTAAAGGGATCTGCAACTCTATAGGTGGAACAACAATATGAACTAACCAGTACCCCCAGAGCTCGTGTCTCTAGCTGCATATGAATCAGAAGATGGCCTAGTCGGCCATCAGTGGAAAGAGAGGCCCCTTGGTCTTGCAAACTTTATATGCCTTAGTACAAGGGAATGCCAGGGCCAAGAAGTGGGAGGGTGGGGGTGTGGGTGGCGGAGCATGTGGGGGACTTTTGGGATAGCATTGGAAATGTAACTGAAATAAATACCTAATTTAAAAAAAAGACAAGGTGAATAAACAAAAAAAAAAAAAAAGAAAGAAAGAAAAGAAAGAAAAGAAAAAAGAAAAAAAAAGAAAAAGCCCTACTAGTCAGAGAAAATGAAAGCTAGAGTAACTGGTTGTATCCAGAGACAAGGTAAATGGATGCCACCTTAACCTTGACCCGTAGGCAATTGTTTGTAGGTCACATATTTCCCCCCTTGAGAGGCAGTGACTGCTTTCCCACCAGTCAAGTCTCTTGGCTCATTTATACAATCAAGTTCCACCCAGAGAAAGCCTTTCATGTCTATTTATATCATATTCGACTACATTTTGTTTATTTAATGATTTATTAAATGCATTAAGCAGCCATGAATCCCTAGGAGAATTAGAACCTAGGAATAAAATTATTTAAAAATTATGTTTATGTTGTGATTTATGGAATTGCAAATTGTCAAAGACATAAGGGATCATGGTAAAGCAATACACTGTTGCTTTGAGCCCACATCTTAACTCCTGGCAATTTCCCCAAAATAGTCCCATAGGGGAGGCATATGCAAGTCGAGTCGAAGCATACACATTGAATGAATGTGCCCAGTTGCAAAAGACAGGTCAGGGGGCAGCATCAACAGAGAATGTAAATATAGGAGCAACTTTGTAAGCCAATCCAGAGCAGGTCCCATTCTCATCACGATATACAGTTTCTCTTATGGAAAAGAGAAAGACATTTTACTAAGAAACAAAACTAAGGAGAGATAAAACCAGTATAGACCATCTCCAGTGGATAGGCACGGCCCCCAGGTGAGGGATGGAGCCACCCACCCATCTCAAAATTTTTAACCCAGAATAGTTCCTGTCTAAAGGAAAGACAGGGACAAAAAAATGGAGCAGAGACTATAAAGGAAAGACCATCCAGAGACTGCACCACCTAGGGATACATCCCATCTGCAGACACCAAATCCCCACATTATTGCTGATGCCAAGAAGCACTTGTGGACAGGATCCTGGTATGGCTGTCTCCTGAGACATTTTGCTAGCACCTAACTAATATAGCTGAAGATACTCACAGTCAACCATCAGACTTGAGCCTGAGGACCCCAGTGGAAGAGCTATGGGAAGGAATAAAGGAGCTGAAGGGGATTGCAACTCCATAGGAAGAACAATATCAATAAACCAATCCCCCCCAGAGCTCCCAGGGACTAAATCACCAAGAAAAGAGTATACATAGAGGAATCCATGGCTCCAGCTGCATATGTAGCTTTATCTGGCATCAATGGGAGGGGAGGTCCTTGGTCCTGTGGAGACTTGATGCCCCAGCATAGAGGGATTCTAGAGTAGTGAGGAAGGAATCGGTGAGTGGGTAGGGAAGCACCCTCATAGAGGCAAAAGGGAGAGGGCATGGGATGAGAGGTTTGTGGAGGGTAACTGGGAAGGGGGATATCATTTGAAATGTAAAGAAATACAATGATTAATTTTCAAAAAAAAAAAACCAAACCAAACAAAATAAAAACAACAACCAATCAAACAACAGCGGAGAAGAACAAACACAATTCCTGACCTGTGGGCTCATGATGTAGTATGTATAAAACAATGTATTGATGTGCTTCTCTATGGTGCTATAGATTTAGAAAACAGAATATATTCTTCAGGAGCTATAGTGCATGCTATCCACAGTCACTTAACACACTGCGGAAACTTTCTATGTGTCAGTCCTTAATAATTCACTCACCACTACAACAAATGCTGATTGTCTACTGAGCGTATTTCACTAGTTCCGGGGATGAAGGAATGTAGGTGGGCACTAGGAGAAGAGCTCCGAGTTCTGTGGTGATGCAAGATGTAAAAGGGTCCTGTACCAATTAGGAAAAGAGATGCTGTGCAGTTGGAGAAGGGTATAGAGGGTGTGTGTGTGTGTGTGTGTGTGTGTGTGTGTGTGTGTGTAAGTTTTAAGGGAGGAAATGAAATTAGAGTGTTTGAAGGAAGAAATGTAATTAGAATCTCAAAAGTACAGTAAAATAAAAAAATATAAAATAGGGCATTCTGTCAAAAATCTAAGCAGTTGAGATTTTTTTCTTTTTCGTCTTTTAAGTGTCACTAAAGGGTTTTAAGAAGAGTAGTACTGTTGGGTTTGGCTCTTGAAAATAACACTCAAGATGTTGCATGGAATCTTGATCAAAGATAGACCTGGTCTTACTTAGAAGACAATTGTGGTTAATTAGGCAAAAGATGGGGGCTTGAGCAAAGGCCATGCCAGCGGTGCATGATATATAGAAGTTGTTTTTGAGAGACTTAAATGTTCAATTGAAAATGGATGATATGAGCACTAAGAAAGCAGCTGCCCTGACTCTGGTTGGGACAATGCCTGTGGTTTGGACATGCCCTGTTCAGACCTTATGGATTCACTTTTATAGCAATAAAAGTACCTGCAAGAGAGGTTTGCTAGCTGTGCCTAACAAGTTGCATGCACAAAGGGGCACAGCATGTTTTCAAACTGGGAATGGAATGACAGCAAGGTCAAAAGCTGGCTTCTGTTGTTTCACTTCTATTAATAACTAGGCTGAGAAAAGTGGGCTCAATTGGCAGTCTTTATGGCTTATATTTGATGAACTGCCCTTACTTCTCGGTGGCAATGGGAAACAGGACACTTACAGAAAACTCCATCTACAGCTTTGAGGTCTAACAATGTCATGGCTTGATGGACCAGAGCACTTGAGCATCTAGTCCATAACTCCAGAGAGCAGATGTGAGACAATTGATGAATCACAGGACTCCAGCTAATTTCTTGAATATCTGGCCATAGATTTTATGTTATGTATCCTCCAGGTTTCTCAGCTCGTAGAAAAAAACTGAATAGAAATATAGAAAAACGCCAG